>NC_135966.1:37021460-37148960 GCF_053455715.1 Rhinoraja longicauda | reverse complement strand
AGCATGCAAACAAAAGCTTTTCACCATAGATAGACACAAAATGCTGCCAGGCAGCATCTCAAATGGATAGGTGACATTTCGGTTCAGGATCCTTCTTTAGATTTTTCTCTGTACCTCGGTACATATGACAATAATAAACCTAAATCTAAACCAAAGGATTACACTCCAATATGATGACCCAGACTCGCTACCACAGACACGAGTAAATACCTCCAATATGATGAGGTCTGTTGTGTATCCACAGAATTATTGATGTTTTTAAGCTTCTGGATACACTCTCGTGCAGGGCAGTACAATGGCACAGCTGGAGGAGCCGCTGCCTCACAGCGCTAGAGACACGGGTTCAATCCTGACCTCGGCTGCTGTCTGTATGGAGTGTGTAAGTCTCCCTGTGGCCGTGTGGGTTTCCTCCGGGTGCTCCAGTTTTCCTCCCACATCCCAAAGGCGTATGGGTTTTGTTGGTTAACTGGCCCTCTGTAAATTACCCCGAGTGTACAGGGAGTGGATAAGAAAGCGGCATAACATAGAACTTGTGTGAACGGGTGATTACTGCTTGGCGTAGACTCAGTGGGCCGAAGGGCCTGTTTCCCTTCTGTATTTCTGAACTAAACAGGAAGAAAAGTACTGTTTGATAGAACCCCGAGACAAAGCTTGGGGAATGCATTGCAAACAAGGTGAGCGGAACAGAGATGTCGATGTCAGCTGATGCCATATAATTTCTGCATGGTGTTGACCAATGGCATCTCCAGCTACTTTGTCACCACCTACTCCAATTATTTCACTAATTAGAGCAATAATGTTAGTGATTTCTTCTTTGGGGAGTATACAAACCATTTGAAAACCCCATTCATCTCATTACTTTAATTTATATTCACATTTTGTTATTATGGTGCCATGATAATGTACAACTAATGTGGTCATTAATATATGCGATCTTGCACAAATTGGCCACACCAAATCCTGCACTACAATAGTCACCACATTTCCAAAATACTTCAAGAGTCGAGAATGTTTTATTGTAATTGGTCCCAAAACGGAACTATGAACTTTTATACATATATCTATGTATGTGTGTGTGTGTGTCAGTGTGTATGTGTATTCACATGTGTGTGTGTGTGTGTGTGTGTGTATATATATATATATATATATATGTGTGTGTGTGTATGTGTGTATGTGTGTGTGTGTGTTTGTGTGTGTGCATATATATATATATATATATATATATATATATATATATATATATATATATAGCTTCTTTCCTATAACCATCAGGCTATTATACACTGCAACCTCCAAATAAGCTCCAAACTACATAGACTTGGGGCATTTTTTTTGTCTTTGCACGATTATTGTATGCTTGTTCGTTTATTTATTTATTTAGTTATTTGGAGTTTATTTGGAGGTTGTAGTGCTTAATAGCCTGATACTTATAGGGAAGAAGCTGCTCCTGAACCTGGACGTTGCAGTTTTCAAGATCCTATACTTTATTTCCGACGTACATTTGCAGTAAAGCACGTTGGGGAGCTCTTAGCTGTGAATGACACTACAGAAATGCAAGTCTCTATTTCCTGTTCATAATGCAAAAGATTGTTTGTTACTTCAATAGATTCTGCTGGCGGTATTTGATGATATGTTGTTGTGGCGATGCACTTAGGCATAGTCGAGCTGACCGTGCAAATTTTAGTCAAATTGCTGAAGATAAAATGACAGATAGGAAGGCAATTTATCATGGAGCCACAGCGAGTCTGCAAAATAACAGAGATTATTGCAAAGAAGTGCAAGTAAGTGGGCAAAAATATGGGTGTCAGGGAAATGTGAGGTTATTGAATTTCAAAGGAAAAATAGAAAAGCTGAATATTATTTAAGTTTAGGTTTAAGTTTAATATTGTCATGTATTCCGAGGTACCGTGATAAGATTTGTTTTGCATCCTGTTCAATCAAATCAGGCAATACTTTAAATAAAAGACACAAAGTGCTGAAGTAACTCAGCGGGTCAGGCAACAACTCTGGAGAACATGAATAGATGATGTACTGGGTTGGGACCCTTCTTCAGACTGATTGTAGTAGGAGGGGAGAACGTTGGAAGAGAGGAAAGGCAGGATAGAGTCTGGTAAGTGATAGGTGGTTATAGGTAAGGGTGAGGGGAGGTCGGCACTGCATTCTAGCTGATGAGCGGACCATTCTTTTGCCTGGTCCGCTGGGAAGAAACTGTCCCGGAATCTGGAGGTGTGCGTTTTCAATCTTCTGCACCACTTGCCTGATGGGAGAGGAGAGAAGAAGGGGTGACCAGGGTGAGAATCATCCTTCATTATGCTGGTGGCCTTGCCGAGGCACCCACCACTCTCTGTGTAAAATACTCGTCCCACACATCTCCTTTAAATGGTGGCCCTCTCACGCTAGTGCTACGTCCTACAGTCTTTGACATTTCCACTCTGGGAAAGATGTCTTGGACATGTTGGAACCAGAAATGAGGTGACCACCTACATGCACTATAAAGCACAGTGCCAGGTGCACACTGTACAGAAATGAAGCAAATCATGGCAATAACATCTAACCTAAAAACTACTGTGAAAATTAATGGAAAAGTGCATTGAAAAATGTTTATTAATAAATAAGCAAAATGCGATTGCAAATGGCATATTTATTTGATAGGAATTGGCAATAATGTACATAAAAGAGAGAGAGAGAGATGAATCAACAGCTGAATGTCACTCTGTCACACTGTAATGATGTATGATTACATCAAGTACCGTATCGGAGTTTCTGGGAAAATGATTTCTGTCGAGAGCTGAATGTGCTAGTGATATTTATTACACCGTAATTATGACTCCATTGGACATTTCTCACTGTCAACATGCAAAATCAAGCAGTAGAATAAACATCTTCTTTATTGAGGTTCTTCCACTCTCCCTGTAACTCAGCCTCAGGTTAATGTCAGTGTGCACGGCTTTGAATAACTTTCACAGTTATAAAATGTGAAATATATATGCACTGCACAAATTTCAATTATAATCAATGGTCAAAAGCTACTGCTAATGGGAGACTTGCTTCAAAGGAGTTATTAAGCTCTTGAAAACAATGTCAATAACTCAGAACAATATCAATATACACTTCCAGAAAAAAGAATACGATTTTTTTCGGTTTCGTTTAGAATTACAGCGCGGAAACAGGCCCTTCAGAGTGACCGTCGGGTTCTTGGTCACCTCCCTGACCAAGGCCCTTCTCCCCCGATTGCTCAGTTTGGCCGGGCGGCCAGCTCTATGAAGAGTCCTGGTGGTTCCAAAGTTCTTCCATTTAAGAATGACGGAGGCCACTGTGCTCTTTGGGGCCTGCAATGCTGCAGAAATTGTTTTATATCTTTCCACTGATCTGTGTCTCGACACAATCCTGTCTCGGAGGTCTACGGACAATTCCTTCGTCTTCGTGGCTTGGTTTTTGCTCTGACATGCACTGTCAACTGTGGGACCGTATATAGACAGGTGTGTGCCTTTCGAAATCAGGTCCAATCAATTTAATTTACCACTGGTGGACTCCAAACAAGTTGTAGAAACATCTCTAGGATAATCAATGGAAACAGGTTGAACCTAAGCTCAATTTTGAGTGTCATAGCAAAGGGTCTGAATACTTACATAAATGTGATATTTCAGTTATTTAATTTTAATTACTTTGCAAAAATCTCTAAACACCTGTTTTTGCTTCTTCATTCTGGGGTGTTGTGTGTAGATTGATGATAAAAAAATGAATTTAATCCATTTTAAAATAAGGCTGTAACGTAACAAAATGTGGAAAAAGTGAAGGGGTCTGAATACTTTCTGAATGCACTGTATGTATATATATTCTGTAAAGCAGCATCTGCAGTTCATTGCGTCCACATCAACCTTTAGTTCTGGCCTCCTTAATAACAAATCTCAAGGTACCCAGGTTATACACCATATTTTACAGCAGGTAATCTCTCTCTGAACCTGGTGCTGAATTCTAAATGCAAACGTGTACCTCTGACACCTGCAATCAGGGAAGGTTCCCTAATGTAGATTGCTCAACATAATGTGATCATATGCACCCTGTGAGAAATAAGCCACTGTTAAATCTTTGCGTGAATTGATGCAAATTTGGTGCAAATTCATGACGAGTTTGCCTTTCGCAGCAGAAGTATAATTTCCTCTCTTGGGGTGATGCCAATTGCTCCTCAGCAGGAGTTCTTTGTCCAATCAGCATCTTGGAAATGATGAAGTGCGCAGAGTAATTACGAGTAAATGATGCCCCACATGGTATCAACTCTCGCCGCGTGCCGGTCTTGAATAAAACAAGACATGCAAGGACCACTAAACAAGGTGAGAAAACACCCCAGCTTCGCGATTATGGGGTGGACGGGGCTGGCCTGAAATCCCAATGGATGGGACCATTTCATCACAGAGAGGAGGTGAGCGAAGGCGGTAGATACAAAGTGCTGGGCTAACTCAGCCGCTCAGGCAGCATCTTGAGGGAGAAGGAATAGGTGACGCTTCGGGGCTTGACACTTCTTCAGACTGAGAGTCAGGGGAGAGAGAAACGAGAGATATGAAAAGGTACCAAGAACAAATGAATGAGAGATTAGCAAACGAACAAATGGAAGTGTTGTACAGAGAGTGAAGATTCCCGGGTTGCACTGCAGATCCAGGACCCGCTCGAGCGACCCAGTGGGTGGTCGAAGGAGGACCTGGTGGGCCGCGGCCTGTAACCGGCAAGCCCTCAGCAACGACGTGCGGTGGCAGGTCTGGCTTGTCGCCTCGAAGAAAGACCCAGTGGGCCGCTGCCTGCAGGGGGGAAGGGCCCAGTGGACCACGGAGGAGTGGGCCGGTAGGAGAGGGACCGGGCTATTGCCTCCAGTTCCTGCAAAGGTCGGCTGCAGGTAGGGTTGCCAACTTCCTCATTCCCAAATACGGGACAAGGTGATGTCCCCGCCCCGCGCCCCACGTGACCTCACCCAGCCAGCGGCCACGTGCTCCCGCTCCACCAATGGCGGCCGCATGGGCCGGGAGGCGGGTTGTTATGCAACCTTGGCCGCGTTCGAACCAAGCCATCAGTGGACCGTGCATAGGCTGAAGGACGCAAAATGAGCCGGCGAAAGCAAACACCCAGCGATTTTCTAAAACAAATCATAGGGAGGCCAGAGGTGGTTAAACTGAACTCGAGTGTGGATTACCGAGGTGTTTTAGCTTGTTTGGATGGATATATGGATCGCTGGTCGGTGCAGACTCGGTGGGTTGAAGAACCTGTTTCTGTGCTGCATCTCAAATCTAAGGCAGTGGCCCTGTCACTTCTGCCCCTCTGCCGCTCTGCCCCTCTGCCGCCTTTAAAAGGAAGGAATCCTATAATGCTTTACTTTTCTGAGCTGAATGTGACTTTGGATAACAGCTATGACCCAGTATAGCCTTGGTTTAACTAGATTAGTTTAGAGGTACAGCGTGGAAACAGGCCCTTTGGCCCAGCGAATCCGTGCTAACTTGCGATCCCTGTAAACTAAAACTATCCGACACATTAGGGACAATTTACAGGAGCCAATTAACCAACAAACCTGTACATCTTTGGAATGTGGGAGGAAACCAGAGCATCCGAGTAAACCCACGCAGCCACGGAAAGAGCGTTCAAACTTTGTACGGACAGCACCTGACAGTCAGCATTGAACCCGGGTCTCTGGCGCTGTGAGGCAGCAATTCTACCGCTGCACCACCACAAGTGGGCAATGAATGCTGCCTTCCAATGACACCCTTGACCTATGGTGAATATTACCCTGCAAACAAATAATTTGATCATTATTACATTCCAACCGTGCATTAATTGGTAGTAACATTTCCCACAGTCCACTGCAATATTATAACGCTGACTTTAAAATATGTTGTGGAAGCTGTTACATGAACGCAAGGCCTTGTCTGATTTTCTTGCTTGAGGCTTCCCCTCGCCCCATGGGTTTCTACAGCAGGGCTGGATACCATCCATTGCCGATCCAGCTGATATCTGGCACTAAGCCACACAGCACGCCAGCAAATGCTTGTGTTCTTACCAGCTGCCAATGGTTCCTGTGTTACAGGGCAGCCATCAGTCATCACTTTATTTCACTTTCCTGGCACATACATTCTGAGGGCATTCTTGCAGCCATTACATTCATGAGGCACATCATTGTCATTCTGGAGGTGTGTTTTACATGTGCTACCCACTGGGAACTATATTCCCTCTCTCTTTCCCTTTGCTCTATCTATTGCATTTGAGTTTGACTTGAGATTATTATAGTATAGGACAGTATAGTATAGTATAGTATAGTATAGTATAGTATAGTATAGTATAGTATAGTATAGTATAGTATAGTGTAATATAGTATAGGAAAATAACTGCAGATGCTGGTACAAATCGAAGGTATCACAAAATGCTGGAGTAACTCAGTGGGTCAGGAAGCATCTCAGGGGAGAAGGAATCTAACCCTAACCCTAACCCAATCACAACCTAACCCATTCCTTCTCTCCTGAGATGCTGCCTGACCCACTGAGTTACTCCAGCATTTTATGATACCTTTGTGTACTATAGTATGGTACAGTACAGTACAGTATAGTATAGTATAGTATAGTATAGTATAGTATAGTATAGTATAGTATAGTATAGTATAGTATAGTATAGTATAGTATAATATAGTACAGTACAGTACAGTGTAGTCATATAGTATAGTATAGTATAGTATAGTATAGTATAGTATAGTACAGTATAGTATAGTATAGTATCATATAGTATAGTATTATCTGATTCGATTAGATAGCATGCAAAATAAAGCTCTTCACTGGACCTCTGCACACATGACAATAATAAACCTAAACCCAAACCTGAACCGAAAATTACTTTTTGAAATTTGCCGGATCTGTTTTGGCACTGGCATCATTTTTAATGTCTGTATCTGCAGTTTAAATTCACTGTTCCTCATTTTCCGTTGAGGAAACAAAGCTTTTCACTGAGGCTCGGTGGACATGACAATAATGAACCTAAACCTAAACCTTATGATGTACCAGGCATTTGGAGTGAAGCATGTTTCATTACTCAGAACACCTTCCATCTGGGAGAGAAATGAATAGACCCCTCCCAAGGACAAGGTGACTAGTAACTGCATCAAGATGAAGAAATAGAGGCTTGCTGATTCTAGGAAAAAGTTCATGCCACTCTTATAGAAGATGCCTCCTGTGTTTGGATCCACAGTTTTAGTTCCATCTCCATTTCCTGGCTTCTCACCACAAGGGCATTTTGTACTGATTCCTCCAACTGTGTCAACATTTGCTCTACGCTCCTGGAGCTCCATCCCCATTGCCCGCATGCATGGTCTTGTTACTCTTGAGATGTGGCCTCGAGCTTCTTCAGCTGAAGCCACCTGTCACTTGGTTTTCGAGGAAGTTCATGCCTGGTCGCCCCTGTTTGCCTCATGTTAGTATTGAGCTCCTTTGTGAGTCACCGTGAGAGACCTCTCCTGCTGGTGACCTTGAAGGAGACAGTGGTCAATAGAGCGAGTGACGGGGTGTAGGTGGGTCAAGGGGTGGCTGCCTCTTACCTGTCCATTTGCCACTTGTTGGAGTTAGACATCAGAGAGTGGAGAAGGATTATGATGAATTGTTAAGAAGCAAAATTGACAATATTTTATGTTCCCCCTTTAACATGAAGAGTTCTTGCTCAAGTGTGCCAAGAAGGAAGTGAATCAAAGAGTTATGAAGAGCTTGCAGCATCATTGCATTTGCTGTTATTCTAAATGTGTCCTTATCTGGTTGCCTGGAAGAATTAAGAACTGGGCTTTAACTCTCCCTCTCTCCCTCTCTCCCTCTCTCCCTCTCTCCCTCTCTCCCTCTCTCCCTCTCTCCCTCTCTCCCTCTCTCCCTCTCTCCCTCTCTCCCTCTCTCCCTCTCTCCCTCTCTCCCTCTCTCCCTCTCTCTCTCCCTCCCTCCCTCCCTCCCTCCCTCCCTCCCTCCCTCCCTCCCTCCCTCCCTCCCTCCCTCCCTCCCTCCCTCCCTCCCTCCCTCCCTCCCTCCCTCCCTCCCTCCCTCCCTCCCTCCCTCCCTCCCTCCCTCCCTCCCTCCCTCCCTCCCTCTCTCTCTCTCTCTCTCCCTCCCTCCCTCCCTCCCTCCCTCCCTCCCTCCCTTCCCCTCCCCTCCCCTCCCCTCCCCCCTTCTCTCCCAATGCCTATCTCCTCCTCTCTCTCTCTCATCTCTCACACTCTCCCCCTCTCCACTCTCCCTTTCCCCTGTCTTTTCCTCCCTCCCTCTCTCCCACTCCTCTCCCTTGCATGGAGACCAATTTTCAGCAAAAGACAATCAACTTTCCTTATATCCTATAGCAACGAAGGAGGCCCTTCAGCCCATTGGGTTCATGCTAGTTTCCTGCAGGTGCATGCAAGTGTTGGTCCTGCCTTCAGTTGCCTCCCCTCTACTTTCAGTCTGAAGATGGGTGTCGACCCAAAACGTCACCCATCCTTTTTCTCCAGAGATGTTGCCTGACACGTTGAGTTACTCCCGCTCATTGTGTCAACTGAAACTATTCTGCTGCATTGTTTTGCTTGCAGAATAAATCCTCATCAGATCACCAGAGACAACTTCCCTGCTCTTTGTTGCAATAGTGCCACGGGATCTTTTACGTTCCCTTGGGGAGATAGTTAGGTCCTCCGTTTTGGAGACTCACCTGGGGAAATCCAGCATTGTCGGATTATAGTTTCCCTTGCTCTCCAGCATTGAGTGTGAAGCACTTTGAAGAAACCCGGGGCCTTGAGGTGAATTCTCCAGACAGAGCAGCAAATACGGCTGTGAAATTCTTCCTCTGTGTGAATAGTGAATTGAGTAATGATATGGATTTCCCTATGGGCAAACTGAATGCCCATAGCGGTAAAGGATAAAACATCGGCAGAAGAAAGACTTGTACGTCTCATGCATATTTCAGGGCCTTGGGTTTCCTCATAGTGCTTCACAATCAATGCAGGCTCAAGTACAGTCACTCTTGCAACGTGGAAGATGCAAGGGCACAGCTATGAAAGGGCACACTGATCACAACATGATAAGGACCAGATAACCTGCCATTATGTGTAGCAAGAAACTGCAGATGGTGGTGGTTCACACCGAAGAAAGCCACAACATGCTGGAGTAACTCAGCGGGTCAGGCAGTGTATCTGGAGAAAAGTAAAAGGTGACGATTCAGGTCGAGTCCCTTCTTCAGACTGAGAGTCAGGGGAGAGGGAAACTAGAGGTACAGAACAAATCAGAGCCAACACCGATGACCAAGAAGAGGTGGAGCCCATTGTTAGCTGTGGAAGAGGTGATAATGAAGGAATATACGGATAACAGTAGAACCAGCAGGCCGCCTAGAGTGGGGGAGGGCCGAAGAGAGGGGAAATGCAAGGGTAACTTGAAATTAGAGAAATCAAAATTGATACCGCTGGGTTGTAAGCTACCCAAGCGAAATATGAGGTGCTGCTCCTCCACTCATAGCATCTCATAGAGTCATAGAGTCATAGTCATACAGCGTGGAAACAGGCCCATTGGTCCAACTTTCCCACACTGGCCAACATGTCCCATCTACACTAGGCCCGACCTGCCTGCATTTGGCCCATATACCTCTAAACCTGTCCCATCCACGTACCTGTCTGAATGTTTCTTAAATGTTGTGATCGCACTTGGCTCAACTACCTCCTCCGGCAACTCATTCCATACACCAACCACCCTTTGTGTGAAAAAGATACTCCTCAGAATCCTATTAAATCTTTCCCTCCTCACCTTAAACTTATGTCCTCTGGTTCTCAACTCCCCTACTCTGGGAAATAGACTCTGTGCGTCTACCCGACCTATTCCTCTCATGATCTTTTGACACAAATTGTCGGCAACTTGTCTGCAAATCTAATTGTATTTTTCTTCCCATCTGCCTATCCTTTCATTTTCCCCTTTGCAAATCTGAGCTTGGAATTTACTCAAGGGTATGACAGTGTAATGGTTATGTTCCCAACTAAAAAAATCACAGAGATCTTTGTTAATGATCCAGAGAAAGGAGTTCAAATCCTCACCAAGAGAGACGGGAAATTCAAATTAACTTGATTAAATAAATTTCGAATAACATGATAACATTAATGATGAAAATAATGAAACCATGAGGATATTGTAAATTATTATGCTCTTTAGATGCGGCAATTTGTTGGCCTCTCGTGACTGCAGAATCAGAAGTGCGTACTGTAGATCTATGATAGCGAAACGCTGATGTTTTTGGATTACTATTACGAGGATTGGTCTGTTGAACTAGCATTTAAGTTAAAAGTTCTGCCGCAACTGGGAAATTCACTTTAAACTCATTAAATAAGTTTCAGTAAGGTAGCTATGATGTTATAAGTTGTCAGCTTAAAACACCATCTGGTTTTCTACTTTCAGGGTGAAGGAGGGTCCCGATCCGAAATGTCACCCATCCCTTTTCTTCAGAGATGCTGCCTGACCCGCTGAGTTACTCCAGCATTTTGCGTCTATCTTCAGGTCAAGAAATCTGACTTCCTCCCCACCTGATCAGGACGGTATACTTCCAGACCAACCTTGTACATTATAGCATAGAAGGAGGCCCTTCAGCCCATTGGGTTCATGCCAGTTTCCAGCAGACCATTCAATTAGTTCCATTCTCACTTTCCTTATTTCCCCTGTGGGCCATTTAAAATTCACTTTCACAACTCCACTTTGATTCGTCCCCGAGCCCTTCTCGATTGTCCGCTTTGACAGACCAACAGAGGTCACGGCCTCCGAGAGGACTCCAACGGTACTGGAATGGTTCATCTTGGTAGCCGTGGAGCTGGGATGCCATCCGTTAAGTTGGCTGTGGAAGTAATCTACAGGAGCGGATCTGGCCGATCCAGAGACCCGGCCGCAGGGGGCAAATTCGGCCCGTTGATCGGCCGTGGAAGTCTCGATGAGGTCGAGACCGGCCCCCTTATCCGGCCGAGATGCCACATATTTGGGGGGGGGGGGGGACGGGGGGGGGCACTCCCGTAATTTCTGTCCTGATCAAATGGGGTGCCGGACCACCAGTTGGCAGAAAATCGGTGGTGGACCTCCACTTACCCAATTTACACTGGGGGCTATTAACAGTAGCCAAAAACCTATGTCTTTGAAGCATGGTAGAAAATTGAAGTAAACTCATATTATCATGGAGAGAATGTACCAACACCTCACAAACTGTATCCGATGCCAGGATCAAGCACGGATACTTTGAACTGTAAGTCAGTGAGTCTAACTTTCAATATTGGAAACTCCAACTAAACTACGAACTACAAATTGCCTTAGTTTAGTTTTATTTATTGCTATCACAAAGTCAGCATCGATTTATCAAAGGCAAATCATGTCTGACGAATCTTATAGAATTTTTCGAGGATGTAACTAGTAGAGTGGATAAGGGAGAACCAGTCGATGTGTTATATCTGGACTTTCAGAAGGCCTTCGACAAGGTCCCACATAGGAGATTGGTGTACAAACTTAAAGCACACGGTATTGAGGGTTCAGTTTTGAGGTGGATAGAAAATTGGTTGGCGGACAGGAAGCAAAGAGTAGGAATAAACGGGTCCTTTTCGGAATGGCAGGCAGTGACTAGTGGGGTACCGCAAGGCTCAGTGCTGGGACCCCAGTTATTTACAGTGTATATTAATGATTTGGATGAGGGAATTGAATGCAATATCTCTAAGTTTGCGGATGACACGAAGCTGGGTGGCAGTGTTAGCTGCGAGGAGGATGCTAGGAGGCTGCAGAGTGACTTGGATAGATTAGGCGAGTGGGCAAATGCATGGCAGATGCAATATAATGTGGATAAATGTGAGGTTATCCACTTTGGCGGCAAGAACAGGAAAGCAGAGTATTACCTGAATGGTGACCGATTGGGAGAAGGGGAGATGCAACATGACCTGGGTGTCATGGTGCACCAGTCATTGAATGCAAGCATGCAGGTGCAGCAGGCAGTGAAGAAAGTGAATGGTATGTTGGCATTCATAGCAAGAGGATTTGAGTTTAGGAGCAGGGAGGTTCTGCTGCAGTTGTACAGGGCTTTGGTGAGACCGCACCTGGAGTATTGTGTGCAGTTTTGGTCTCCTAACCTGAGGAAAGACGTTCTTGCCTTGGAGGGAGTA
The DNA here is from genome assembly GCF_053455715.1 of Rhinoraja longicauda. NCBI lineage: Eukaryota > Metazoa > Chordata > Chondrichthyes > Rajiformes > Arhynchobatidae > Rhinoraja > Rhinoraja longicauda. The sequence goes on along the minus strand of NC_135966.1, from coordinate 37,136,824 downwards.
CAGAGAAGGTTCACCAGATTAATCCCTGGGATGGCGGGACTTGCATATGAGGAAAGACTGGATAGACTGGGCTTGTACTCGCTGGAATTTAGAAGACTGAGGGGGGATCTTATAGAAACATATAAAATTCTTAAGGGGTTGGAGAGGCTAGATGCGGGAAGATTGTTCCCGATGTTGGGGGAGTCCAGAACCAGGGGTCACAGCTTAAGGATAAGGGGGAAGTCTTTTAGGACCGAGATGAGAAAACATTTCTTCACACAGAGAGTGGTGAGTCTGTGGAATTCTCTGCCACAGAAGGTAGTTGAGGCCAGTTCATTGGCTATATTTAAGAGGGAGTTCGATGTGGCCCTTTTTGCTAAAGGGATCAGGGGGTATGGAGAGAAGGCAGGTACAGGCTACTGAGCTGGATGATCAGCCATGATCATATTGAATGGCGGTGCAGGCTCGAAGGGCCGAATGGCCTACTCCTCCACCTATTTATTTTATTTTTTCTATGTGTACCGTACAGTGAAAATCTTTTTTTGTTGCATGCTATTCAGTCAGCGGAAAAACTATACATGATTGCAATCAAGCCATCCGCAATGTACAGATGATATAGGATAAAGGGTATAACGTTTAGTGTAAGGTAAAGTCCAGTAAAGTCTAATTTAAGATAGTCCGAGAGTCTCCAATTAAGTAGATGGGAGGTCAGGACCGCTCTCTAGTTGGTGATAGGATGGTTCACTTGCCTGATAACAGCTGGGAAGAAACTGTCCCTGAATCTGGAGGTGTGCGTTGTCAAACTTCTGTATCTCTTGCCTGATGGGCCAGGGCAGATGAGGGAGTGACCGGGGTGAGAATGGTCCATTCCCTTACTCTACACTCAGCGCCATCTACAAAGTACTCTGCAACGATTTATGTAGACCTCTTGAATATCACCTCCCCAAGTCTGTAAGCTGGATGGACAAGGCTAGGAGGTGATCACATGGCCACTGCTACCACTGCAGGCCACAAGACAGCCTGATTTGAAAATATATCATTGTCAGAGGGTTAAAGTCCTGGAAATCTTTATACAGCACAGTGGGAGCATCTTCACCATGGAGACTGCATCAGTTCAAGAGGGCACTTTATCACCACCTGCTTTCTCAAGGGCAATGAGAGAATAAATGCTGGCCCTGCCATTACATGAATGAATAAAAGGAAAATAAAAAGGAAAATGCTTGTTGTTAAGGGCTAAGAATGAAAAAGGTATGACATCCCGGTTTGGTCTCAATATGCTATTTGTTTGATTGTGAGTGGCTGGTACTCCAGTTTTGAATGAAAAGCACACCTCTGTTCCAATACTAAACAGTGACCCCGACACAAAAAGCTTTATTCATGCTTTTCATTTTAATTGTGTTATGGATTTCATCGCGGTGTTTCAAATGACTGATAAATTATCTTCTTCCCGGCATAAAATGTAAAATAAAAGACGCCACATAGTAAACTAACCAAACAATGATACGTTGAAGTAAATGATAGTGAACTAAGTGAATGATAAATGTGAATGTATTTTTAGTAGGGAAGGAATGGTGAGGTGACAACTCTCGATTTTCACAATGACAATTCCTTCGTTGTAATACAGTATAAAATGATCTTGAGGACTCACATTAATACAGTCGTCTGAAGTGTCTCGACGTCTTCTGTGGAGTTAATATCATGCTGTAGTCCATTAGATAAAAACCTGAATTAAGCTGTGATACATTGCAATGAAATGGGCCAGAAAAAGAAAGCTTGTTCTGCCCTGACATTAGGGTCTTCATAATGGAAATCTAATAATGTGTGAAGTGAAATACTTCCTATGCAGAGAAGTGAAAGAATGAGAGGCAGTTCAATCTGCTTGAGGCGTATCGGAACACCAGATAAAGATGTTTTATTCTATAAGGATAAATGAGGCTTCAATTAGATCGGTATTTATATCTGTCCTGAGAGATCATTCTGCTCTTTCCTGTATTGCACCCAGGAAATGAAGTGAAATCAATCTGAAACATAACTTTACAATGGTCAATTTGAGAGGAGTGCAATGCTTTATGACATATATAATTTATTGCTCAATAAGGATAATAATACATACATACACACAAAAACATTAAAGCTAATTGGATGCATTATTTATGCACTTGTGATATATGGTGTAAGCACACATTGCAGCAAACACAAGGAAAATGGATCATTAATGGATTTGTAATTAAAGTACTTTATCCTCAAAATTGGATCGCAGAGCTTTGAAATAAATCCACATTACAAGATCCTGTTTTGATTTTACCTGAAGGAAATCTCTTTCATTTGCAATCAATTGTACATGAAATTGCACGTGCACTGAAAATGGGTTGTGCAGTCCCAGTCGGTGTCCGTGCTGAAGTGACCGACCTTTTCTTTGTGCCAGATAGGCACGCAATGGTGTTATCATGTGTGTGCGACTTCCATTTCTCCTCGTAGTGACATAAATCTGAGGGCAGTACAATGACACAGTGGTAGAGTTGCTGCCTTACAGAGCCAGAGACCCGGGTTCGAACCTGTCCAAAGATGCTGTCTGCACGGCTATACTTTTAAGGATCATTTCTATAGTCTGTGACTAGAGATGTCTCGGCCTTTTGGCTAAGATCAAGTGTAGTATCTGTTCTGGCACAATCTAATGTTCTTATAAGAACAGGGTAAGTATAAGAGCAGTATTTGCATTAGATCATCAACGAGGAGCGGAGGTCAGGAGCACGTGTCTGGTTTAGGGGTGGATCCATGCTGGTTGGGTAACCAACCTAACACCCTTATCCAGGTGGGATGGCAGTAGCAAGTGGAGCTGGAGGGCAGGGTATCCGGAATACCCTGCGTGTATCGGTGAAGGACCTCAAGGAGGGGAACCCTTTCTCAAGGGATCTCTTCATCAAGAAGGTGCTGCTGGAGGCCTGTGGATTCAAGGCCGGGGACATCTTCTGCCTCCAGGACTTCCCAGGTAACGGATACTTCGACGTTACCTTCCAGAACCCGGCGGGATGGCAGAAGTTGCTGCAGGACTTCCGGGAGAAGGGGGATGAAGCCCCGCTGTCGCTCCTGAAGGTGCAGCCGCTCTTCACCCTCCCCACCCAGAGGGAACGGATGATCACGGTGCACATGTTTAACCCACATGTGCCCGTCGTGGATGTCCTCACCTTCCTTGCGCGCTACGTCGAAGGGGCCGGGAACTGCGTGGACATCAAGGACTTGTTCGGGATCTGGACGAGCAAGAGGCAGGTAAAGGTGAAGCTGAGGGTGGACGGGAAGGGATTCATTGTCCACCCTCCCTCGGTGTTCGCTATCGGAGGGAACCGGGGCTACATGACGTACGTGGGGCAGCCCAGGGTGTGCAGGAAATGCAACAAACCTGGGCACGTGGCGGCAGAATGCAGGACAATCGTCTGCAGAAACTGCAAGTTAGAAGGCCACGAGACAAGGGATTGTAAAGAGAGTAAGAGCTGCAACCTGTGTGGGGAGGCAGGCCACCTTTACAGGGCCTGCCCTAAAAGAGCTAGCACTTATGCACAGGCGATAAGAGGGGCCGCTGCCAGCACCCCCAGGGTGGACGAGACGCCTCCTACCACGGAAAAAGCCCAAAAAGGAAAGGAGAGCAGGGGCGAGGACAACGCGACCACCAGGAGCCCCCAACCGCAGGACGGAGCCCCCCAGGCCCCTCCCCACGAGGGTGAGTCGATGGAAGAGGGGGAACAGGAAGAGGAGGGATGGAAGCTGGTACAGTCGAGGAAAACATTGAAGGCTGTGCGCACGGAGAAAAAGGCGGAGGGGGCAAGCAAGTCCCAAAAAAGAGTCCTCTCCCAGGACGAGGCCAGCAGCCTCTCCGCATCGGAGGATGAGACGACCGGGAGGAGCCGACAACGGAGGCAGAGGCAGAGGAAGGAAACGGGGGAGGAGGAAGGTAAGAGAAAGAACGTGTCTGTTGCCCCCCAGCCTCAGGAGACTGGGAGCAGTGCCAATGGGCCCCAGCCCCAGGAGACCGTGAGCGTCACAACGGCCAATGGGCCCCTGCTCCGGGAGACCGTGAGCGGCACAACGGCCAATGGGCCCCTGCTCCGGGAGACCGGGAGCGGCACAATGGCCAATGGGCCCCAGCTCCGGGAGACCGGGAGCAGTGCAGTGGCCAATGGGCCCCAGCTCCGGGAGACCGGGAGCAGTGCAGTGGCCAATGGGCCCCAGCTCCAGGACACTGGGAGCAGCGCAGTGGCTTCGCCAGAAAATATACCCTGTGCTGAGGAAGCCACCAACCTGTACCACTACCTGTGCGACAAAAATGTGCAGGAACTGAGCCAGATGATTGGCATGCGGGAGGATCGCCTGGGACAATAAAGGACAATGGAGCTGAAACTGGCATCCTTAAACGTGCGCAGTGTGAAGAGCACTGTGCGATGTGTATCCGCCTTGCAGTACCTGGCCAAGGTAAAGGCGGATGTGACTTTTTTACAGGAGTGCGGGCTGCCACACCTTCGCTGCTATCGGAGGTGGTCGCGATGGTGGCCCCACGGACTGTCGGTATGGTCGGGGGGAAATGATTGTCGTGCGTCCGGTCTGGGGATCTTGCTGCGGGGAGGGGGCTTCACCATCACTGAGGTAAGGGAGGTGGTGGGGGGTCGTCTCTTGGTGGTGGATGTAATGTACCGTGGTTCTCCGCTCCGGCTGATAAATGTGTATGCCTCCCCCAGGTGGAGCGAGCGGGTGGCCGTCCTCCAGCAGCTCCCACCGCTGCTGGCCACGTCTAGACCGCTCGTTCTGGCCGGTGACTTCAACTGCATCATCGATGCGGCTGGACGATCCGGCAGTGCCAACCACAGACTGGACGGCACCTCCAAACTCCTGGTGGAAACGGTCAAAGATGCAAAGCTGCGCGACGCCTTCAGTGACCCTGCAGGCGGAGTCCAGCCACGGTTCACCTGGTCAGGACCAAACGGTTCAGCCCAGTCCCGGATAGACTTCCTCTTCACATCGAGGGCCGTCACGGTCAGACACACCGACCTCGCCCCGGTGTTCTTCTCTGACCACTGCCTCCTTCAGGCCACCTGTCACCTACAGGAGGACCGGAAGGCGGGCAGAGGGACGTGGAAGCTAAATGTGGAGCTGTTGACCCCGGAGAACGTTAAGGAGCTAAAGAGGGACTACGCATGTTGGAGAACTGTGAGGCCCCTCTTTGACTCCCAGACACTCTGGTGGGAGGCAACAAAGGAGAACATCAAGAAGTTCTTCGTCTCCAAAGGTGTTCAGAGAGCAAGACAGGGTAAGAGGGAACTGTGTCAACTCCAGACAGATTTGCAGCAGCTACTCCTTCTGCAGAGGAGAGGGGTGGATGTGAGGGAGGAACTGAGAGAGTTGAAGGGCCGGCAAGCTCGGCTCTTTACCTCTGAATCCTCCAAGATCATCTTCCGGTCCAGGGTCCGCCATGTTGAGCAGGATGAGACGTGCTCACGTTACTTCTTCCATAAGGTTCACAGGGGGAGCTCTGTGATCAAAAGCCTTAGGGAGGAGGACGGCTCGGTAACATCCTCGCAGACAGACATGCTCAAGATCTGCAGATCCTTTTATAAGGATCTGTACGATGTAAAGACCACAGACAGCACCGCCTCCCAGAACTTCCTGTCCTCCATCACGGAAGTCTTGGACGACAGCAAGCGGGAGAGTCTGGACCAACCACTGACCCTGGAGGAGCTGACTGGCTCCATCCGTTCCTTTGACTCGAGTAAAACTCCCGGAGGCGATGGCTTACCGGCAGAGTTGTACTCGGCTCTGTGGGACTGGGTGGGCCCGGACCTGCTGGAAGTGTACAACGATATACTCCTAGCAGGCAGCATGTCAGACTCTATGAGGAAGGGCAACATCACCCTGATCTACAAGCAGAAGGGGGAGATGAATGACTTAAGGAATTGGAGACCCATCACATTGTTGAATGTAGACTACAAGATCCTGTCTAAGGCCATCGCCAACCGGGTCAAGTCTGCTCTGGGACAGGTGATCCACCCGGACCAAACCTGTGCTGTACCTGGCAGGAAAATCTCAGACAGCCTGGTGCTGCTGAGAGATACCATTGCCTACGTGCAGGACAGACGGGTGGATGCCTGCCTGGTCAGCTTGGACCAGGAGAAGGCCTTCGACAGGATATCGCACACGTACATGAGGGACGTGCTCTCCAAAATGGGCTTTGGGGAGGGAATCAGGAAGTGGATCCAACTGCTCTACTCTGATATCTGTAGTGCAGTCCAAATTAATGGGTGGGAATCAGACAGCTTCCCCGTCAGGTCTGGAGTCAGGCAGGGTTGCCCTCTTTCCCCTGTCTTGTTTGTCTGTTGCATTGAACCCTTTGCTGAATCCATCAGGAAGGATGCGAGCATAAGAGGAGTGACACTGCCAGGCAGTGGGGGCACTCAGGTCAAGGCCTCCCTGTACATGGACGATGTCGCCGTCTTCTGCTCGGATCCAGGGTCGGTCCGCAGACTGATCAGCGTCTGCGACCAGTTTGAGTTGGCCACGGGGGCCAGGGTAAACCGCAGGAAGAGCGAGGCCATGCTCTTTGGCAACTGGCCCGACCGATCTTCCATCCCCTTCACCATCAAGCCTGACTTCCTGAAGGTGCTGGGGATCTGGTTCGGGAAGGCTGGGGCATGTAACAAAAATTGGCTGGAGTGGATAGCCAAGGTGGGGAAGAAGCTGGAGCTGTGGAAGCAGCGCTCCCTCTCCATCACGGGGAAAAAATCTGGTCATCAGGTGTGAGGTGCTCTCGGGGCTGCTGGACTTGGTGCAAGTGTGGCCCGTCCCTCCCTCCTACGCCACGGGGATCACCCGGGCCGTTTTCCGCTTCATCTGGGGGTCGGCGATGGACCGGGTGCGACGAGCCACAATGCACAAGTCGGCAGACAACGGGGGTAAAGACGTGCCCAACGTCGCCCTCATTCTGATGGCCACTTTCGTGTGTGGCTGCATCAGGCGGAGCATAGAGCCAAGGCACGTGGGCACCAAATGCCACTACCTGCTGAGGTTCTACCTGTCCCCGGTGTTGCGAAGGATGGGCCTGGCGCAGATGCCACGCAATGTGCCAGTCAGCTGGACATTGCCGAACCATCTGTCGTTTGTGGAAAGGTTCTTCCGGACCAACACCTTTGACCACAAGTCCATCGGGCAGTGGTCAGCACGGAACGTCCTGCAGGCACTGCAGGGGAATGACTCCATGGATCCTGTGGCGTGGTTCCCAGAACAGACAGCCCAGCTTGTCTGGCAAAATGCCTCATCGTCAGAACTCACCAACAAGCACCAAGACCTGGCTTGGCTGGCGGTGAGGGGAGCCCTCCCAGTCAGATCCTTCCTGCACCGCCGGAACCTCACTACCAGCGCACGCTGCCCTCGGGACGGCTGCTACGGAGAGGAAACGGTGGCCCACCTCTTCAAAGAGTGTGGATTTGCCAGGAGAGTCTGGAGAGGTCTGCAGGGGTCCCTGTCACGATTCATTCCGAGCAGCTCCGTCACAGAGGACTCTGTGCTCTACGGACTGTTCCCAGGGACGCATTCCGAGACTGACATCGAGTGCGGCTGGAAGGTCATCAACTCGGTGAAAGACGCCCTTTGGTCTGCCCGATCCTTGTTGACCTCCCAGCGGAGCGAGCTGTCCGTCAAGGAATGTTGCCGACTGGCCCACTGCAGACTGCAGGAGTACGTGCTGAGGGACGCTCTGAAGCTCGGTGCAGCCAACGCCAAGGCCCTGTGGGGGAGGACCACAGTCTAGGGTCCTTCCGCTGCTGGACATGGGGGGCAGGGTGTGGTGGAGAGAGACGCCCCTCCAAATAAGGGATATGTATGTAAATGTATGTAAAGGTCTAAGTAAATGCCTGTATTGAATATGTAACCTCCGGGAATGTCGGATGGGTTTGTTTTAAAAATGATGTTTTGTAAATGATATTTATAACTTGAATAAAGTATTTTTTGATTAAAAAAAAAAAGTCTGCACAGAGTTTGTACGTTCTCCCCGCGACCGTGTGGGGTTTTCCCCGGGCGCTCCGGTTTCCTCCCACATTCCAAAGACGTGCAGGTTTTTAGATTAATTTGCTTTTGGTAAAAATTGTAAATTGTCCCCAGCGTGTGTAGGATAGTGCTAGTGTACGGGGATCGCTGGTTTGGCACTGACTCAGTGGGCCAAAGGGCCTGTTTCCACGCTGTATCTCTAAACTAAACTAAACTAAACTAAATTGGAGATCAAAAAGCATTACCTGTTGCTGAAGAGTCTCATTAGAACCAAAGGAACGTTATGCTGGAAACAAGGAACTGCAGATGCTGGTTTTAAAAAAAAGACACAAAGTCCTGGAGTAACAAAGGGGCGGCGTAGTGGCTCAGCGGTAGAGTTGCTTCCTTACAGCACAGGAGACCCGGGTTCGATCATGACCACGGGTGCTGTCTGTACTGAGTTTGTATGCTGGAGTTGTCATTATGGTCAGAGCTGCCTACTCAGTGTTAATGTTCTCGAAGCAATAGAATCAGTTGTGTCAATGAAGCATCCATGCTGGCAGAGACTTCAAGAGACCAATATATTCCTGGACTCGGAAGGGAGAACTTTCCTCCCTCTGGCTTCACAATCCATAACTCCCCAACCCTCATGTCTCATATCTTCTGTTCTTACCACTGGCCTTTGTTCCAACCATCTGCCTGTGAACCCCCACCCCCTCTCGAATGTGTTGACCACGCTTTGGCCTGCCTCTCTCCTCTTTTCCAGCTTCCATCTCCCCTCCATTGGTCTGTAGAAGAGTCTTGACCCAAAGGCAGCACAGAGCCACAGAGTGTGGCACAGTGGTGCATCAGTAGAGTTGCTGCCTTACAGTGCCAGAGACCCGGCTTCAATCCTGACTACGGGTGCTGCCTTCAAACCATGCTTTTCCAAGTTTTTCTCAGGCTGTCATCACCAAGACATATTAAATTTGGTGAGATGATTTTTCAGTCATACTTTCAAGATGGGAGTGCTGTCTCTGAGAAGGTAAAGGTCATTTTAACCCTTGTTTCCCTGATCACAGATTCTCTGCAAGCAACACTAGTTGACTACTGCCACGTGCTAAAGTTACTACATCAGTGTCATCACAGTTGTGGTGAAAAGAATCACTTGCACCATCCCTTCTTTGAATCATCGTGTCACACAGTGTGGAAACAGGCCCTTTGGCCCAACTTGCACACACCGACCAATGTGTCCCATCTACACAAGTCTAACCTGCCTGCATTTTCCCTATATCCCTCTAAACCTGTCCTATCCATGTACCTATCTAATTACTTCTTAAACATTGCGATAGTACCAGCCTCAACTACCTCCTCCAGCAGTTTGTTCAATACACCCACCACCCTTTGTGTAAAAAGGTAACCCTTCAGATTCCTATAAAATCTTTCCCCATTTCACCATAAACCTCTGCCCTCTGGTTCTTGATTCCCCCACTATGTGCATCTACCTGATCTATTGTTCTTATGACTTTATACACCTCTATAAGATCATCCCTCATCCTCCTGCATTCCAGGGAATATATTCCCAGCCTGCTCAACCTCTCCCTATAGCTCAGGGAGGGGTGGGGGAGGGGGAGGGGTGGGGGGAGGGGAAGGGGTGGGGGGAGGGGGAGGGGTGGGGGGAGGAGGAGGGGTGGTGACAGCAGCTAACATGGAGAAGTAGTACCCAAGATATGTAGGAAGGAACTGCAGATGCTGGTTTACACCAAAGATAGACACAAAATGCTGGGGTAACTCAGTGGGACAGGCAGCATCTCTGGCTGCAGCATCTCTGAAGAAGGGTCTTGACCCAAAAAGTCACCTGTTCTTTCTATCCAGAGATGCTGCCAGTCCCGCTGAGTTACTCCAACATTTTGTGTCTGTCTTTGGTACCCAAGATAACCTTGAACATGTGGTCTATGAAGCAGAGTCAGGGGTGGTGAGAGCAGGACCAAGAGTGAGAAGGCTCGAAACAAGGAACTGTAGATGCTGGTTTACAAAGGAAACATACACTCAGTGATGGAGTAACTCAGGGGGTCAGCCAGTATCCCTGGAGAACATGGATCCGTGACGTTTCAGGTTGGGACCTTTCTTCAGTCTGGGAAGAAGACTCCCTGGTGCTTAGTCTTGCTTAAAATGGAGAGCCCCACCTCCCAGTTAAGTGGACAAGGCACTCAAGATGGAGCCATCTATTAGGAAATAGAGGACTTCATGATTTAGTTTAGTTTAGTTTAGAGATACAATACAGAAACAGGCCCTTCCGCCCACCGAGTCCTCGCCGACCAGCGATCTCTGCACACTAACACTATCCTACACACACGAGGGACAATTTACAATTTTACCAAGTCAATTAGTCGACAAACCTGTACGTCCTTGGAGTTTGTGGGAGGAAATCGGAGATCCAGGTGAAAACCCACGCAGGAAACGGGGAGAGCGTACAAACTCCATACAGTCAGCACCCGTTGTAAGGATCGAATTCGGGTCTCTGGCGCTGTAAGGCAGCAACACGATCGCCGCGCCACCATGACGCCCTAGACAGATGCTACAATTCAAGTCAAGTTAATTGTCAAGTTAAGTTTAAGGATAAGGGGGAAGTATTTTAGGACCGAGATGAGAAAGTTTTTTTTCACACAGAGAGTGGTAAATCTGAGGAATTCTCTGCCACAGAAGGTAGTTGAGGCCAGTTCATTGGCTATATTTAAGAGGGAGTTAGATGTGGCCCTTGTGGCTAAAGCGATCAGGAGGTATGGAGAGAAGGCAGGTACGGGATACTGAGTTGGATGATCAGCCATGATCATATTGAATGGCGGTGCAGGCTCGAAGGGCCGAATGGCCTACTCCTGCACCTATTTTCTATGTTTCTATGTTTCTATGTCACGTGTGCAAGTACGGTGAGGTACAGGTACCATGAAAATCATGTTTGCACCGGCATCGTGAACACTTGGACTCAGCCAACACACAATAACATCAATTATAGATAATTAAACAGACGTAAATGCATAAAGCTCCCCCCCTATACTATTGTGTCGGCTCCAAATATCTTTTGGCTTCTTAACACAATTAGGAATGGGCAATCAACGTGATTCTTACCATCAATTCCTGCATCCTCAGGATTTATTCTGAGAAAAGTTATTTGCATGGCAAAATATGGGGATGATTGATTGTAATGTGAGAACAATCTGATCAGAGATGATCTGCAATCTCCGCAGTGCATTGGTTAAAAGGCATAAAGCTGAAATGGAGAATAATAAATTGCGTCATTACTTCTGTCAACTTCACAAAAGTTCAAAATCTATTTTTACTTGATTAACACTCCTACTGATGCAAAGCAATTGGATTTTGGCCAGTGATTTTTTCTCTAGAATTATGATAACCACTTTATGTCCAATTGAACAGTGCAACAGTAACTCGAATGAACAAACTGTATTGTAACCTGCCTCTATTGCAATTTTACCCCTGCTATTCTCATTCGGAGTGCTATTATGGTGAAACTGTGGAAATGTCGAAACAAGGAACTGCAGATGCTGCTATACAAAAAAGGACACAAAGTGCTGTGGTAACGCGCTGGGTCAGGCAGCATCCCTGGAAAACATGGATAGGCGATGTTTAGGGTCGGAACCCTTTCAGACTGATTGTAGAGGGGAGAAGTGAGGAAATGCCTGGAAAAGAAAAGGGGCAGCACAAAGTGTGGCAGGTAATAGGTGATTACAGGCATGGGAGGGTTTGATAGGTAGATTGTTCGACAAAGAATAGATGGGTGATGCAGTGGTAGAGTTGATGCCTTTCAGCGCCAAAGACCCAGGTTCGATCCTGACTATGGGCGCAGTCTGTACAGAGTTTAAACGTTCTCCCTGTTAGTTGTGTGATTTTTCACCAGGTGCTCCGGTTTCCTCCCACATCCCAAAGACATGCGGGTTCATAGGTTCATTGGCCTCTGTAAATTGCCCCAAGAGTGTAGGGAGTGGATGCGAAGGTGGGATTAAATAGCACTGGAGTGAATAGGTGACTGATGGCCAGCGTGGACTCGATGGGCCAAAGGGCCTGTTTCCACGCTGTTTCACGAAACCAAACTAAATTTCAGGCAGCAGAATTTGAGCTCAGGGATTTACAACAATATGATCTCAATACTTTGAAGATTTTGGGTTATAAATCCCATAGAAAGACAGGGTCCAGAAACAGAATCCAAGATTCCCGACCCGGAACATTGTCCATCCATTACCTCCACTGATGCTGCCTGATCTGCTGAGTTACTGTGTTTTGAACAGAATTTAAGAGCAGCCTATTCCTGCAATCAAAACCAGAACATTACACTGCAGTTATGGGAAAATGCATTGCCAATCCTGCAGGGAAATTATTCCTTAGTACTTAATGTTCTCCAGTTTTATTGTCGAGGTCATCATAGGCACACTTTTCAAGTATTCAACCAAAATCAAGCCTTCAATGCAGAATGAATTATTGTATTCCACTACAACACCCTTGTCGATGCCTTACTTCTGTTCAAAGAAGATTGTGACTGCCTCCTACGAGATTACGAATAAATGCTTGGTTTAACATGTTCTTTTCCAGTGTTTTAAAACTTGATCTTTCGTCATCCTCCCTCAACAAAGGCAGCAATTTGATGAACACCTTCCTGCGGAGAAGTATGCCCCTATGTTTTGTAACTGGGCGTGGAACATGGAAGGGGGGAAAGATTTAATAGGAACTTGAGGGGTAACTTCTTTACACAAACGTCGGTGAGTTCGTGGAACAGGCCACCAGAAGAGGTAGTTGATGCAGGTACAATCACGATGTTTAAGAAACATTTTAGAAGGGTACATGCATAGGACAGGTTTAGAGGGATATGGGCCAAAAGCAGACAGGGTGGACTAGTGAAGATAGGGCATGTTTGTTGGCATGGGCAAGCTGGGCCAAAGGGAATGTTTTCATGCTGTATGACTCTATGACTCTATTAGAAGGTGCTTCAAAGGGACTATGTTGAAACCAAACAGCAAACGATGTTGAGAACTTGTGAGGAAGCCTGTTTCAGATAGTGAGTAGCAAGAGTCCTGATCCGTTTGCCTTTAAGGATGAGGGAAAGCATTTTTTTCGTGGCTTTCAAAGGAAATTGCATGCGCACTTGATGAAAAATGGTATGGAGGCCTCTGGGGAAGGAATAGGGGGAAAGTGACTAAGTGGATTGCTCTACAGGGGGCCGTCATAGACCCACCAGGGCAGAACAAGTCTGTGGTTGATTGAGCACTGGTGGGCATTCACTACATGTGAGCAAATGATCTCCACAGTCTCGCAGCCGCCACAAAGGACAGATGTGAATGCATGCCACAAGCACAGTTAGCTCAGCGGTAGAGTCGCTGCCTTACAGCGCCAGAGACCCAGGTTGGTTGTTGACTATGGGGATGTTGTGGTCTTGGCGGTATGGAGTTTGTACTATCTCCCCGTGGCCGTGCGTGATTTCTCCGGGTGCTCCGGTTTCGTCCCGCATTCCAAAGAAGTACAGGTCTGTAGGTTAATTGCAAATTGTAAATTGTCTCTCGTGTGTAGGATAGTGATAGTGTATGGGGGTGATCGGTGGTCGACGTGGACTCGGTGGGCTGAATGGCTTGTTTCACTAAAGTGGAAAGTCTAAAAATGAGATTAGTTTATTAGTTTATTATGTTCGGCATGAATATGCAGGGGATGGAGATAGATGGGTAACGTGCAGGCAGATGAGGTAAGTTTATCTTGACATTATGTTCGGAACAGGCATTGTGGGCCAAAGGGCCTGTTCCTGTGCTGTGCTGTTCTATGGAGACACAAGGAACTGCAGATGTTGGTCACTAAAATAGACACAGAGTGCTGGAACAAAGTGCAATTCAGACTCCTTGTTAGTTATATTTTGTACTTTTGTTTGAGAAAAGAGAGGAAGGTGTTGGAATATGTTGACTTATTTTTGCTTGACGTTCTGTTAGCTCAAATGTCAATTTGCTGTTACTCCTGGCTCACTGGATTTGGTAAACAAACACAGATTCCTATGTGCCACTGTTGTACAACATGGTCGAATGCAGCCAGTAATTAATCCCAATTGTACAAAATAAATGAGCTGATCGCTCAACAAAGAAAGAACATTGTCTTCTAATTAGTTTAAGTATTCATATTGCGCATGTAAGATACGGAGTAAAGATGAAAATGTTTGGCTGCATCAGACATTATTGTTGGACAAAAAGGGTGCAAATTGAGAAGAAGGGTGATGGGGGTAGGGTACTGACATGGATAGAAAATTGGTTGACAGACAGAAAGCAAAGAGTGGGGATAAATGGGTCCCCTTCAGAATGGCAGGTAGTAACTAGTGGGGTACTGCAAGGCTCGGTGCTGGGACCGCAGCTATTTACAATATACATTAATGACTTGGATGAAGGGATTAAAAGTACCATTAGCAAATTTGCAGATGATACAAAGCTGGGTGGTAATGTGAACTGTGAGGAAGATGCTATGAGGTTGCAGGGTGACTTGGACAGGTTGTGTGAGTGGGCGGATGCATGGCAGATGCAGTTTAATGTGGATAAGTGTGAGGTTATCCACTTTGGTGGTAAGAATAGGAAGGCAGAGTATTATCTGAATGGTATCGTTAGGAAAAGGGGGCGTACAACGAGATCTGGGTGTCCTAGTGCATCAGTCACTGAAAGGAAGCATGCAGGTACAGCAGGCAGTGAAGAAAGCCAATGGAATGTTGGCCTTCATAACAAGGGGAGTTGAGTATAGGAGCAAAGAGGTCCTTCTGCAGTTGTACAGGGCCCTAGTGAGACCGCACCTGGACTACTGTGTGCAGTTTTGGTCTCCAAATTTGAGGAAGGATATTCTTGCTATTGAGAGCATGCAGCGTAGGTTTACTAGGTTAATTCCCGGAATGGCGGGACTGTCATATGTTGAAAGACTAGAGCGACTAGGCTTGTATACACTGAAATTTAGAAGGATGAGAGGGGATCTTATTGAAACGTATAAAATTATTAAGGGGTTGGACACGTTAGAGGCAGGAAACATGTTCCCAATGTTGGGGGAGTCCAGAACAAGGGGCCACAGTTTGAGAATAAGGGGTAGGCCATTTAGAACTGAGATGAGGAAAAACATTTTCAGTCAGAGAGTTGTCAATCTGTGGAATTCTCTGCCTCAGAAGGCAGTGGAGGCCAATTCTCTGAATGCATTCAAGAGAGAGCTAAATAGAGCTCTTAAGGATAGCGGAGTCAAGGGGGATGGGGAGAAGGCAGGAACGGGGTACTGATTGAGAATGATCAGCCATGATCACATTGAATGGCGGTGCTGGCTCGAAGGGCCGAATGGCCTCCTCCTGCACCTATTGTCTATTAAATATGAGCCTTCTGGTTGAGGGTTAGAAAAGTATGGGAATATGGTGTTATTTCCATCCTGTTGTTTTAGCTAGTAGGTCAGCCCACTCATAATCAAAAGAGCATAAAAACATAAGCTTGACTTTTTGCTTCAGCATGCATTGAGATTCCACATAATTATCTAGCTCGTCTATTGTAGTTAAGTTTATAGATACAGCGCAGAAACAGGCCCTTTGGCCCACTTTGTCTGTGCCGACCAATGATCCCTGCACACCGACACTATCCTTGGTTTGTGTGATGGTCTGGGCTGCGTCCTCAATTTTTGCAATTTCATGCATTCTTGGGATGGAGCAGTTCCCAAACCATGCTGTCATGAATCCCGATAAAATGCTTTCTACAGCTCATCTATAGAAGCTGGTGAGAGTTGTTGGGGACATGACCAAACTTCCTAAAGCCTTCTAGAGCTGTCGGTGTGCTTTCTGGGCCAGGCCAGGTTGTTGGCTCCTAACCAGCAAATATGCGAGTTACACCAGGGGTGGGGATAGAGACAGATACAATAGTGATGTTTAAAAATCCTTTAGTCACATGGACATGCAGGGAATGGAGATATATAGATAACGTGCAGGCACATGAAAGTATCGCAAAATGCTGGAGTAACTCAGCAGGTCAGGCAGCATCTCAGGAGAGAAGGAATGGGTGACGTTTCGGGTCGAGACCCTTCTTCAGACTGATGTCAGGGGAGGGGGCGGGACATAGATAGGATGTAGTAGGAGACAGGAAGACAGTGGGAGAACTGGGAAGGGGGAGGGGAAAGAGAGTTCAGAGGAACTCTCTGAAGTTAGAGAAATCAATGTTCATACCACTGGGGTGTAAGCTGCCCAAGCGAAATATGAGACCCTTTTCCTCCAATTTGCGTTGGGCCTCACTGTGACAATGGAGGAGGCCCATGATAGAAAAGTTCTGGCTGGGAGTAGGAGGGGGAGTTGAAGTGCTGAGCCACCGGGACATCAGGTTGGTTAAGGCGGACTGAGCGAAGGTTATTGAGGTAAGTTTGGAAAGGGCATTGTGGGCCAAAGGTCCTGCTCCTATGCTGTGCTGTTCTATGGAGACCCAAGGAACTGCAGATGCTAGTTTACAGAAATAGACACAGAAAATAGGTGCTGAATAGATCTCTGGAGATCATGGATAGGTGATGTTTCAGGTTGGGACCCTTTTCCAGACTGATGATCCTATCCATATACTCCAGAGATGTTGCCTGACCCGCTGAGTTACTCCAGCGCTGTTCTCTATTCTATGTTCTACTTGATGTAGAAAGATGGACAAGATCAGCCCTACCAGTCATTTGGAAGCCAGTCTGCCTCTGAGTCAAGGAATAGAGTGTTTAACATCACTGCAGATTATTTGATCATTATCATGTTGTGTGTGAGAACACATTATTTCTTACATTACTACACTGACGACACTTCAAGAAGAACTGCACTGGGTGTAAAGTGCTTTGAGATATGCTGTCATGGAAAATGCTGCAGAGATTCTTCCTTTCATTCTATAAGCACCGACGTTAGCTGGAAAAGGCTCTTTGCTCATCTCAGTGAGGTGAGTGAAGGAAAGATCACAAAGCATCATCTCCCAGGTTCACTGCTGTCCACGGGTTTCAAACAGGTGAGAGCCAGGCAGGACAACAAGCACCTAAATTCTTTTTTTTTTTCCCTGTCAGTTCGGGTGAGGTGGAAACAACATCTAATCTAGATTTACAAGGAAACAATCAGAGGTTATTCAACTGACATTATTGAAGTATGGGCTGAGAAACTGCAGAGTTGCAAACACAGCCCAGTCCATCAGCGAACCAGCAAGAAGGAACATATGGTAGTTTATACCAAAGATAAATTCAAAAAGCTGGAGTAACTCAGTGGTGACTTTTCAGGTCAGGGCGTCAACTCTCTGTCTGAAGAAGGGTCTCGACCCGAAACATCACCTATCCTTTTTCTCCAAAGATGCTCCTGAACTGCTGAGTTACTCAAGAACTTTATGTCTACCCATAAACAAACCTGCCACCCCTCCTTCCAGTCTATCTACACTCCACGCAGCCTCAAGAAAGCAGCCAATATAATCAAGGACTGCTCATTCCTCTTCTCTCTTCCCCATTGAGTGGAAGACAATAAAGCTTAAAAGCACTTACCACCAGATTCAAGAACAGTTTCTTCCCTGCTGACGTCAGACTCCTAAACAGACATCACAAATGCTTGGGATTAATTTCTCGATCTTCTAATCTACCTCATTATGATCCATGCACTTTTTAATCTGCACTTTCTCTGTGGCTGTTACACCATATTCGGCACACTGTTTCTTTATCTCTGCACTATCTGATGTATTCATGCAAGGTATGCTCTGCCTGGAGAGCACACAAACCAAACATTTTCACCAGAGTCACAAGCAACTGCAGCATCTCTGCGGAATATGGATAGGTGACGCACAAAGTCTCTTGCCCAGGGAGGGGGAATTGAGAACCAGAGGACATAGGACAACGAGCTGGCAGAGTGGGGAGTTGAGGCAGGGACTATCATCTCGTTTATGAAACAATTAGAAGGGACAAATGGATGAGCCAGGTTTAGCGGGATATGGGTCAAACGCAGGCATTTGGGAATAATGTAGATGGGGCATGTTGGCCGGTGTAGGCAAGTTGGGCCAAAGGGCCCGTTTTCATGCTGTAAGACTCTATGACTCTATGACCCCATGACTCGAGGTGACATTTTGGGTCAGAAGCCTTTTCTCATTAATACACATGATAATAAGAAGGCAACGCCAATACCAAATGGGATGGGAGCAAGGCTGAAGAAAGCTAAACAATTTTTTGTTATCATTTACTTTGGGTCTGACCGTTAACCTTTGATCTTTGGCTATGAGATGTGTTTGGCAAGTTTTTTGTAACCCTAGGGTGCCTGAAACACAATGGTTTAATTGTGCTTTTAATGTCACATATGCGAAGTGCAAACACACCGTGAAATTCTTTTCGTACAAACAGTCCAGTAGAGTATCGCCATACCCAAGCACATCCCCGATTAGCAAATGTACAGAAATATTCCGCTGAGCCCACACACAAGAGGTGCCATGTTTTCACGCCATTCGAATATTGTATTGTCTACTGTCCATTGTCTATGTCTATTGTCTATTCTGGCAAGGGGTGATGGTGGAGGAAGATACAATTGTGGTATTTAAGATACTTTTGGATGGGCATGCAAATATGCAGGGAATGGAGGGATATGGATTATCTGCAGGCAGATAAAAGTTGATCTTGGCATCATGTTTGGTACAGATATTATGGGCCGAAGGGCCTGCTCCTTTTCTGGACTGTTCAATGTTCCTGGATTCCACCTGCTGCCCAGGTTCACTGCCTGTTGTCCAGACTCACTTGAAATTATGTAGGCTGGAAAAAGAAGTTCAATGGTTCTTGAATGTCATGTATGTACTGCAGAAGCAAATTATTTATGCATAGCTCACTCATGCACGAGTCGTCATATTTTGGCGTGATTTATACAAAGTCCAAAGTCCGATCCAGGTGCTCGATGTACTGGACCTTGCACCTGATCCAGGTAAGGCCCAGGCTGCTGCAGGGTCTCCTCCATTGCCCTCGACTGGCTCCTACCGTGAACCGATGTCCCTCTCCCCGCCTGACTACCTCTGAGTCCCGGGGGCACCTCCTGCAGCCGACCTTGAAGGCGCTGGAGGCAATATACCGGTCCCTCTCCTACCGGCCCGCTCCTCATGTCCATTGTCGTCAGTGGTACCCAATTCTCGATTCTCCTGTCTTCGGGGCCGAGCTCAGCAGCCGCCGAGCTTCCCCCCACCAGGCTGCTGTCCTCTGGCCCCTTCTTCCCCGCTGCACCACCTATGGGCAGCCTGCTGGGTCTTCCTTCGTCGCGGCCCATCAGCTCTTCGAGCCCTTGTGCAAGGTCTAAAGGAGGGCCAAACTGGACGAATGTGACAGTGGGCAAAGCTAGGACAGGCCTGAACCAGCTGTCAATAATTTGACCAAGATTTGAACATCTTTGACATGCATGAAAATCTAAAACCAATTAAAATTGAACTAAATTAATTAAAAAAAACAGAAAGGTTAAATAACACATACATTTCTAAATAATTGGAAAAGTTAAAAGCAACCAAAATAATGAAAGAAAAAAAATTACCTTGCAGTGCTTTGTCTTAGAGTTATGGAGACAGCATAGAAACGGGCCCTTCGACCTACTGTATCTGCACAGACCATCTCTGTATCTGCCAGGACCTGTTATCTAATCCAATGTATTATTCTCTTCTCATTGTCATTAACTCCCCCAGATTCTACAACTCAGCTAAAGTCGGTGACACATTGGTGCAGCGGTAGAGTTGCTGCCTTACAGTGCCTGGGACCTGGAGTTTGATCTGACTAAGGGGGCTGTCTTTGAAGCTTGCCTGTTCTCCCCGTGACTGCATGGGGTTTTCTCCGGGCTCCGGTTTCCTCCCATATTCCAAAGACGTACAGGTTTGTAGGTTAATTGGCTTCTGTAAATTGTGCCTAGCATGTAGGATAGAATTAGTGTATGGGTGATTGCTGGTTGGTGTGGATGGGGTGGGCTGAAGGGCCTGTTTCCTTGCTATATCTCAAAAGCTAAACTAAAACAAAAAAACTAGGAATAGTTTGCAAGGGCCAATTATCTAAACAACCCCACATGCCTTTGGGGTGTGGGGGGAAATCGGAGCACCTGGAGAAAACCCACGTGGTCACAGAGAGAAGATACATACTCCATAGAGACAGCATCCGTAGTCAGGATCGAACCTGGGTTTCTGGAGCTGAGAGGCAATGGGTTTACTAGCTTCTCCACTGAGCCACCTACTTTCTTTGAATTTGGAGGCCAATGTGCCCATTCTGGTTTAGTTTAGAATTTAGTTTAGAGATGGAGCGCGGAAACAGGCCCTTTGGCCCAGTGATTCTGTGCCGACCAGCGATCACTCAGTACACTAGCATTACCCTATGCACTAGCTACAATTTCACAATTTTACCAAAGCCATTTAACCTACAAACCTGCACATCTTTGGGGTGTGGGCACCCATGTGAAAAACGTACAAACTCTGTACAGACAGCACCATATTCAGGATTGAACCCTGTGCTGTAAGGCAGCAACTCTACTGCTGCACACCATGCTGCCCCTGCCTAGGCCCCTGGGTTCCAGGATCCAATACCATATCTGACCTGCTGGAGTACCTGAGTGTTAGTTACAGCAAGGCTGGTTCTGGTGGGAGCTTAATTTAATGCAATTTAATTTATTTAAACTGAGCTTAATTCGAACCCCTCTGCCACTAAACTTCCACACTGCACAAAACCCCAGGACAGATCGCCGTTCAAATGAGTGAGCTCAAACCAATCAGCACTGTTGGCAAATCCCAGCATGATCAGTTAATTGTTCATCTTCTATCCTTGCTTAAAGACTCATAAAGTGTACAAAGTAGAAAGACTGCAAGTGGGCAGAGACTGTTTTGGGCATAAATGCGTAAACTGTGCATTATTATCACTGACCCACTGAAACATTAGTGTTGTGATTCATCGCCAGTGCTAATTTAAACTGCACTTTAAAGTGCTTATTAGATCCATGTACACCAAGTAATTTTATGAGTGTTTTTAAGCAGCCTATCCTTGAGAGATGGCGGCTAACAGAGAGAACATTGTTAAGAGCCTTTTATCGGGTTGCATCAGAGCAATTTGGGAACAGCTGCATCCAAGCCCAAAAGAAATTCCAGAGAATTGTGGACGTAGCCTAGACCATCACACAAACCAACCATACCATTGACTCCATTTACACCTCATGCAGCTTGCAAGGCCACCAGCATAATCAAGGACGAGTCACACCCCAGCCACTCCCTCTTCTCCCCTCTTCCATCAGGCAAAAGGTATACAAGTGTGAAAAAGCACACCTCCAGATTCAGGGACAGTTTCTTCCCAGCTGTTGTCAGGCAACTAAACCATCCTATCACCAACTAGAGAGCGATCCTGACCTACCATCTACCTCATTGGAAACCATTGGATGTCCTTAATCAGACTTTATTGGACTTTATCTTGCACTAAACATTATTCCCTGTATCCTCAATCTGTACATTGTGAACAGCTTGATTGTAATCATGTGTAGTGTTTCTGCTGACTGGAGAGCATGCAACAAAAAAGCTTTTCACTGTATTTCGGTACACCATCCTACTAATAACTAGAGAGCATTCCTGAAGTACTATTTACCTCATCCTCTGCCTCAGAAGACAGTGGAGGCCAATTCTCTGGATGCTTTCAAGAGAGAGTTAGATAGAGCTCTTAATGATAGCGGAGTCAGGGGGTATGTGGAGAGGGCAGGAACGGGGTACTGATTGTGGATGCTCAGCCATGATCACATTGAATGGCGGTGCTGGCTCGAAGGGCCGAATGGCTTACTCCTGCACCTATTGTTTATTGTCTATTGTCATTGGAAATCCTTGGGCTATCTTTGATCGGACTATACCAGCTTCATCTTGCACTAAACGTTAGTCATATTATTCCCTTTCTCATGGATTTGTACACTGCAGATGGCTCAATCGTAATCATGTATTGTCTTTCTGCTGACTGCTTAGCATGCAATAAAAGCTTTTCACTGTACCTCGCTCGGCACATGTGACAATAAACTAAACTAAAGTAAACTAAAAAAAAAAGCTGGTAGCTCATACGTTAAAGGCAGAATCACCATCATGAACAGTGCATCCCCATAAACAGTCAGAATTCAATATAATGCCAGCAGATATAATGAATATTGCTGTTGTTTAACTGTATAATTTTATGCAGGCAGATGTAAACACATTCTATTCATATTTGCGGATTCTGTTCTACCTATCTTTAAGAAAAGTGATTTATCAGGACAAGATCATTCAAGACCTCCTTATTCATTAAGTACTATTTTCCAGACAGCACTATTATCAGTGGTTACACAGGTTTTTATTTTCTGATCTGTCATATTACCGCAATGCAAACAAAACATTCCTCAATTACTGTAATTAATATTTGTACTGTATTGTTGAACATGTTTGCAAAGGAAGAAATTATATGTGGAACGAGGTACCACAGAATTTCAGTAAGGAGGAACATTAGTGGGATGAAAGTGAAATGTTGAACTCTCACGAGAAGCATCAAATTTGTGTACCCCAACATAATCCCCAGGTACATGTCAAGTTTGATTTACTTTATTTCATAAGTTTATTAGTTATAGTAACAGAATTAGGGCATTCGGCCCATCAAGACTACCCCGCCATTCAATCATGGCTGATCTATCTTTCCCTCTCAACCCCATTCTCCTGCCTTCTCCCCATAACCCTCAACACCCTGTTAAATCAAGAATTTGTCACTCTCTGACTTAAAAATATCAATTGACTTGGCTCCACGACCTTCTGTGGCAATGAATTCCACAGATTCACCTTCCTCCGACTAAAGAAATTCCCACTCATCTCTTTTCTAAAGGTACGTCCTTTTATTCTGAGGCTGTGCCCTCTGGTTCCAGACTCTCCTTCCAGTGGAAACATCCTCTCCACATCAGGTTAGTTGGGTTATTCTCATGTGTACTGAGGTACAGTGAATTTATTTGTTGTTGCGTGCTATCCATTCAGTGGAAAGACTATACATGATTACAATTGAGTTGTCCACCGTGTAAAGATACAGGGAATAACAAATGGTGCATGATAGTGTCCATTAAAGTCCGATTCAAGATAGTCTGAGGGTTTTCAATGAGGTGGGTGGTAGGTCAGGACCACTTTCGAGTTGGTGATAAAATGGTTCAGATGCCTGATAATAGTTGGGAAGAAATTGTCCTTGAATCTGGAGGTATGCATTTACACCCTTCTGTACCTCTTGCATAATGGGAGAGGGGAGAAGAGTGAGACGGGGTGAGATTCGTCCTTGATTATGTTGCTGGCCATGCCGAGGCAGAGTGAAGTGTAGATGGAATCAATGGAAGGGAGGTTGGTTTGTGCGATGGTCTGGGCTGTGTTCACAATTCTCTGCACATTATTGTGGTCTTGGACGGAGCTGTTCCTAAACCATGCTATGATGCACACTGATAAACTGCTTTCTACGGTGCATCAGTAGATGTTGGTGAGTGTTGTTGGGGACATGTCAAACTTCCTAAGCCTCCTAAGGTGTGTGCTGGAAAAATGGACATTGGATATAAAAGCTGAAGAAGGCCAAATGATCCCTTTAGCCTTTTCACCATTCATTAGGATCACATTTGATTGTCTAATGTCAACATCACTTTCCTACTCATCCTCCACCTCCATTGATCTTCTTGAAGTCCAAAAATATCTTAAATCTTAATCTTGATTTTGCTTGAAGTATGTGCATCAATAGTATAATAGACTCTACGGTGATGTATAACGATCACCCTGCCATAGGAAAGATGGCATTAAGCTGGAAAGAGTGCAGAGAAGAGGGCGCACGGGTGATCATGCTGGCGCAGTGGTAGAGTTTGTGCCTGAGAGATGAGAAAACATTTCTTCACACAGAGAGTGGTGAGTCTGTGGAATTCTCTGCCACAGAAGGTAGTTGAGGCCAGTTCATTGGCTATATGTAAGAGGGAGGTAGATGTGGCCCTTGTGGCTAAAGGGATCAGGGGGTATGGAGAGAAGGCAGGTACAGGTTACGGAGCTGGATGATCAGCCATGATCATATTGAATGGCGGTGCAGGCTCGAAGGGCCGAATGGCCTACTCCTGCACCTATTTTCTATGTTTCTTACAGTGAATGAAGCGCCGGAGACCCGGGTTCAATCCCGACTATGGGCGCCGTCTGTACGGAGTTTGTACGTTCTCCCCACCCATGACCTGCGTGGGTTTTCTCCAAGATCTTCGGTTTCCTCCCACATTCCAAAGACGTACAGGTTTGTAGGTTAATTGGCTTGGTAAATGTAAATTGTCCCTAGTGGGTGTGGGATAGTGTGATTGTGCGGGAATTGCTGGTCAGTGGGTTGAAGGGCCGGTTTCCGCACTATATCTCTAAATTAAACTAAACTAAAAAGATTTACGAGGATCTTGTCAGGATTCAAGCTACAAAGAGATTTTGTGCAGTCTAGGACTTTATTCCTTTTAAGGTAGGAGGTGGAGGGGTGATCTTGTCGAGGTGTATAAACTCATGAGGGCAATAGGTAGATTGAAGTGCACAAAATCTTTTTCCCAGGGTAGGCAAATGAGTTGGACTAAAGGACCTGTTTCCATGCCCTTTAAAGTCCTGGAATTGAAGAATCAATTGTTTTCAATTCATTCAGAGCTTGCTGGATTCTTGCTGCCAGTTACAACATGTAGTGCAACTTTGACTGAAAATATTTCCATGCTTCCAATATCATCAAACGAGGCCATTCAGTCCATTGAGTCATTGGCAGCAATGACATTCACCCATTAATTTCCCCTGTAAACTATTCCCTCTGTATACTGACCAACTGCTACCAGATTCCATCACTCACCTACAGGCTCTGGGCAATTTACTGAGGCCAATAAAACTACCCACCTGAACAACCTTGGCATGTGGGAGGAAAACAGATCATCTGGAAGTAACCCATTCAGACAACGGGAGGATGTGCAAACTGTATCCAAGTTCACGTTTAAACCTTGATAACTCGTGGTGTGAGGTGCAGATTTGCCAGCTGCATGATTATGCCCGATCACATCGATCCAATGTGACCTGTCCCTCCTCCTGAGAATATAGTCCTTAATTCTGGTTTCCTTATCCAGAGGAAACAATGTCTCAAAATCTACCCTGTCAAACCCTCCATGAAACATGAAGATCACAAGAAGACCATCTCCCATTCTTCTCATCCCCAATGGACAGAGACCCACCCAACTCAATCTGCTCAGATGAGCAGACAAGGGCGACACTGTGGCGCAGCGGAAGAGTTGCTGCCTTACAGCACCGGAGAACCGGGTTCGATCCTGACTATGGGTGCTGTCTGTACGGAGTCTGTACGTTCTCCCTGTGAGCGCGTGGGTTTTCTCTGAGTACTCCGGTTTCCTCCCACACCCCAAAGACGTATAGGTTTGTAGGTTAATTGGCTTCTGCACAATGTAAATTGTCCTTAGTGTGCAGGGTAGTGCTCGTGTACGGAGTTATCGTTGGTCGGCGCTGACTTGGTGGGCCGAAGAGCCTGTTTCCAGAGTGGCAGAGAGAGCTGCGAGGAAGATGCTATGAAGCTTGACTTAGATAGATTGGGTGAGTGGACAGATGCATGGCATATGCAGTATAATGTGGTTAACAAAGTGGTTATCCACTTTGGTGGCAAGAACAGGAAGACAGATTATTATCTGAATGGTGTCAGATTAGGAAAAGGGGAGGTTGAACGAGACCTAGGTGTACTTGTACGTCAGTCACTGAAAGTAAACATGCGCGTACAGCAGGCAGTGAAGAAAGCTAATGGCATGTTGGCCTTCATTGTGAGAGGATTTGAGTTTAGAAACAAGGAGGTCCTACTGCAGTTGTACAGGGCCCTGGTGAGACCGCACCTGCAGTATTGTGTGCAGTTTTTGTCTCCAAATGTGAGGAAGAATATTCCTGCAATTGAGGGAGTACAGTGTAGGTTCACCAGGTTAATTCCCGGGATTGTGGGACTGACAAATGAGGAAAGAATGAGTCGACTGGGCTTGTATTCACTGGAATTTGGAAGGATGAGAGGGGATCTTATAGAAACATATAAAGTTCTTAAGGGATTGGACAGGTTAGATGCAGGAAAAATGTTCGCCATGTTGGGGGAGTCCAGAACCAGGGGCCACAGTTTAAGAATATGGTGTAGGCCATTTAGGACTGAGATGAGGAAAAACTATTTCATCCAGAGAGTTGTGAATCTGTGGAATTCTCTGCCACAGAAGGCAGTGGAGGCCAATTCACTGGAGGTTTTCAAGAAACGGTTAGATATAGCCCTTAGGGCTAGATTTAGCTCTTAGGGCTAAAGGAATCAAGGGATATGGGGAAAAAGCAGGAACAGGGTACTGATTTTGGATGATCAGCCATGATCACATTGAATGGTGGTGCTGGCTCAAAGGGCCGAATGGCCTACTCATACACCTATTTTCTATGTTCTATGTTTCTATGTATCTCTGAAGTTTAAAATCTAAAGACGTAACTTTTACTTCAGTCAAATGAATTTAATGAAACTTGTTTCTCGTTTTCTTTTAATTTGTGCATAATCAAACACAGATCAAACTAGAAATAGTTCCAGGCAGAAAGAAACTGCAGATGTTGGTTTATACTGAAGATAGACACAAAATGCTGGAGTAACTCAGCAGGTCAGGCAGCATTTGACCCTTAGGGTCCCAACCCGAAGTGTTACTATTCCTTTCTCTCCAGAGATGCTGCCCGTCGCGCTTTCAAGCTTCTGTATCTTCCGCCCGATACAGAAAGCGGGGAGAAGAAGGAATGACCAGGGTGGGGAAAGTCCTTGATTGACCCTGGTCTTTTCTTGCCTCCTGCACTTCATCCCTCCCCAACCCCTCTACATTCAGTCAGAGGAAGGGTGCTGGTACAAAACGTCACCCCTTCTCTTTCTCCGGAGATGCTGCCTGACCCATTGAGTTACTGCAGCACTTTGTGTTGATCCTTGATTACAATGGCTGCTTTCCCGGGGCAGTGTGAAGTGTAAATGGGATCAACGTTGGCAGTCTGATCTTGGTGATTGACTGGGCTACAACCGCAACTCCCTCTGATTTCTGGTTGCCTTGGGCAGAGCTATTCCCAAACCAAACC
This sequence comes from Rhinoraja longicauda, assembly GCF_053455715.1. NCBI lineage: Eukaryota > Metazoa > Chordata > Chondrichthyes > Rajiformes > Arhynchobatidae > Rhinoraja > Rhinoraja longicauda. The sequence goes on along the minus strand of NC_135966.1, from coordinate 37,109,756 downwards.
TCCTGAAACTGACAAATACTCCACCGTGCTTCCTGAAGTCAGGAACCTGCACGTTCCACTCCAAAATGTGCATCAGTCTGATCTGGATATATTGCTTGTTCTTCATTATCACTGGGTTAAAGTCCCAAAACCTCCTCCTCAATAGCATTGTGGTAGTACCATTACCAAAAATGAAAAAGGTTGCTTAACCCCAACTCATCGAGAGTAATTAGAAGTGGGCATTAACAGCTGACGTTGACAACAATGTACAGAATAAGCAGTAAAGAGTGCAAAGAATTTTACAAGGATATTTCGAGGACTTGAGTCGCTGAGCTACAGGGAAAGGCTGTGCCGGCTCGGACTTTATTCTTTGGAGCACAGGAGGATGAGGGGAGATTTTATAGAGATGCAAAAATCATGAGGGGAATAGACAGGGTGAATGTACAGTCTTTTACCCAGAGGGAATCATGAACTAGAGGACATAGTTTTAAGAGGGGAAAGGTTTAATAGGACTCTGTGTGTCTTCCAGATCTATTCCTCTCACAACACCGTAATGAAAGTGTAAATGGGTATCAGTGTGGACTCATAGGCTGAAGGGCCCACATTCATGCTCTATTTTTCCATGAGTGTCTGGCTCATCTGATCATCTTTGAAGAAGTGGTGGCAATTTTGTTTTGTTATGGAGACAAGAAATTGCAGATTGTGGAATCTTGAATGAAAAATAATGTGCTGGAGGAACTCCATGTCATCTATGGAGGGAAATGGACAGACAATATTTCAGGTTGAAACCCGTCTCCAGTCTGAGTGAAAGTTGGTGCGATCTCGACCCAAAATGTCATCCCATTCAGTTTGAAGCCAGGTGCCAACTTGAAACATCATCCAACAATTCACTTCCACAGATGCTGCCTGAACTAATGAGTTCCTCCAGCACTTTGCTTTTTCCTGAAGTTTTTTCTTATGTCAGCTGGGGCAATTTAACACTCCATCCAAAACATTAGGATCTTCAACAAGATGTATTCAAGAGAGAGTTAGTTATAGCTCTTAGGGTTAACAGAATCAAGGGACATGGGGAGTAAACAGGAATGGGGTACTGATTGTGGATGATCGGCCATGATCATATTGAATGGCGGGAGACGCAAAATGCTGGAGTAGCTCAGCAGGACAGGCAACATCGCAGGAGAGAAGGAATGGGTGACGTTTCGGGTCGAGACCTTTCTGAAGAAGGGTCTCGCCCCGAAACGTCACCCATTCCTTTTCTCCTGAGATGCTGCCTGACCCGCTGAGTTATTCCAGCATTTTGTGTCCACCTTCAATTTGAACCAGCATCTGCAGTTAATTTTTGACACATATTGAATGGCGGTGCTGGCTCGAAGGGTCGAATGGCCTACTCCTGCACCTATTTTCTATGTTTCTATGCTTTGTCCTCACTATTGCACAAAATGCTGGCCTCATTCCGTGACCGTGGTCTTTAGTCTTTCTTCGACATGATCTTCTACCTTGAGGTTCTCATTCTCAATCATGGTTGGAATCAAGTGCAGGGATGAGATGCTTTTCAAAATAAAGTGGATGCTGAAGATGAAAGGGAAAGCCGACTGGCCTCTTACCGAAGATTCGGTGAGGATTGTTAGCTTTATGGTGGAGATAATTTCTTTCAAAACTGCTCAAGGCACCATCTTCATTGAGTAACAAAAGAAACTGCAGATGCTGATTTATATCAAAGATAGACAAGAGAAAATGGATAGGTGATGTTTCTGGTCTGAAGAAGGGGCCCAACCTGAAACGTCACATCCATTTCCCCAGAGATGTCACCTGACTCCCTGAGTTTTTTTGTGCCTATCTTAAGTAATTGGTGCTTAAACGGAGCTGGTAGGTGGGACATGAATTGGTCAGTAGGAAATCATGCTTCCTGTTGTGATGTAGGAGATATATCTTATACGTGTATAAAATCATGAGGGGAATGGATACGGTGAATGCGCAGAGTCTTTTACCCAGGGTGGGGAATCAAAAAGAAGACATAAGTTTAAAGTGAGAGGGGGCAAGATTTAATACAAACCTGAGGGGCAATCTTTTCACTCAGCGGTTGGTGGGTATATGGAGCAAGCTGCCAGAAAAGATGTTTGAGGCAAGTATTATAACATCATTTAAATAACAATTGGACAGGTACATGGATAGGAAAGGTTTGCTGGGATGTGGGCCAAACATGGGCAAATGGGATATCTTGGTTGGCATGAATGAGTTGGGCCAAAGGGCCTTTTTCCATGCTACATGACTCTATGCCTCTATCTGTCAATGCAATACCCTCTAAGGAAATATTGTATAGCCATTAAGGTCTTGTGATGGAAACTATGGGAAGGTCTAAATAAGCATACATTTGTTAAAGAAGGAGCTCAATGAAAATTCATCAGACTGTTTCCTGAGAGAACAGGTTTGCTATATGAGAAGAGAATGGTTACGTTAGGCCTCTGTAGTGTGGCACAGTGGTGCAGCGGTAGAGTTAGCGCTACTCTGAAGAAATCTTAAGAAGAGTCCAGACCCATCACCTATTCACATTCTCCAGGGATGCTGCCTGACCTGCTGAGTTACTCTAACACTTAGTGTCCTTATTTGCAAATTACCATATGCAGTTCCTTGCTTATACCTAATGCCAGGGATGTGGGTCTGGGAGTTTCATTTAACAGTAGATCAAGCCTGAAGAATAGTTCCCAACCGAAACGTCATGTATTCATGTTCTCCAGGGATGCTGCCTGACCCACGGAGTGACTCCGGCATTTTGCGTCTATCTTTAACATAATCCAGCATCTGCACTTCCATGTTATTATATCTTTCCTCCTAATGGAGTGAAAGGACTGTATGGAGACCAAAGATACTAGAGGAACAAGATGGACCACTCCGTTGAAATCGCCTATACTGAAGTGTCGTACGCAAAGGAGCGTAACGTCCGCCATTTTAGTAGGCAAAACCCGCCGTCCGTTATGCCTCTCGCAGAGTAATCAGTGTTTTAGGGGAACAGTATGTGTGATGATACCATTAAAATGCAGAATATATCTCATCTATCAATTTGTTATTTTTCTTTTTAAATGTTTCTGCAAGTTTCTGCCTACTAAAATGGCGCCATGACATACTACGGTTTTTAGGGTCGAGTGGTCTATCTTGTTCCTCTAGTATCTTTGATGGAGACTGTACTGGTGATACACTTCAGTTGCTTTTTGAGATAACTGCTGAAGATTGCCCAAATCACAGAAGCACACTGGTGGGTGGAAATCATCAGTAAGTGATAGCCCACGTGCTCTAATTCTAGGTTTTGAACATCAGCCACCGACCCCTCAGCTGGATGGAAAGGTAATGGTGAATTCCCTCATTGGTGTCTGAGTTCCTTACCTCTCACAGCTCAAACAGACAACAATAAGAACTAATAATAAAGATCAGACATTTCGCTGAATCAGGAATGTGGTTCATGATTAAAATAAATATTTACATTTCATTGCCACCATTTTCAGGTCTTTGTCACGGGTGAGTTATTTGGTGATTTGACTTACAGCATTTAAATCCCTTCCAATTGGCTCTTCATCACATATTCTTAGTTTGTAATTTAATTTGGACACAGGTAATGGAAATTCATTATCAATAGGTTCCACTCCAATAAACAATCTGAACATCTCCAGAAATGCATAATTAAAAGAAATGTAAAACAAACATGGAATGTTTTCTCTAAAGCTCTCCAGACGTCACAAGCCACGAATGAATCTAATTAAAATAAAATAATAGTTCTTCCGAGATTTCAACCACAAGAGGCTGATTTCCTTAAAACAACTGCAATACGGAACACTTCATAATGTGGGAAACAAATGATGAATCTGTTTTCTATTTAATGCTATTTCTCCATGGGAAAAGAAGGAAGGGAATAGCTGCTGTGGGGAGTGGGAGGGAGGGAGGGTTCAGGGGTGGAATGGGGGGGGGGGGGGTTGCGGGAGGGGAAGAGGATGGGTTGGATGGACAGATCTTCCTCCTGGATGCCCAGGATAATTTGGGGATTTTGCTAAATAATCAGCGGATAATCAACAGGGGCAGCACAGTGGTGCAGCGGTAGAGTTGCTGCCTTACAGCGCCAGAGACCCAGGTTTGATCCTGATTATGAGTACTCTCTGTACAGAGATTGTATGTTCTCCATGTGACCGCATGGGTTTTCTCCGGGTGCTCCGGTTTCTTCCCACACTCCAAGGACGTACAGGTTTATATTTTAAGTTGGCTTTGGTAAAAATTGTGAGTTACCCTTAATGTGTAGGAGAGTGCTAGTGTGCGGGGATCACTAGTCAGCACAGAATTGGTGGGCCGCAGGGCCTACTTCTCTAAACTGTATCTCTAAACTAAAGTAAAATGAACAAAACCCTGAAAGCCCTAGTGGAACCAAAACAGTGTGTAGTTTGTAGTTTAGTTGGTGTTTGTAGTGTTCAAGAGCCTGATGGTTGTTGGGTAGAAGCTGTTCCTGAAGCTGGACATTGCGGTTTTCAGCCTACTGTACCTTGCCGAGGTGCCGCAGCTGCGACGCCTACCCAAGAGCTCATTGTCGGAGACTGGGAACCCGCCCGGAGGCTCATCAGGGCCCACCCAGAGGCTCATCAGGGCTCACCCGAAGGCTCATCAGGGCCCACCCGCAGGCTCATCAGGGCCCACCCGAAGGCTCATCAGGGCCCACCTGAAGGCTCAGCGATCAGCGGCACTGGGAACCCGCCCAAAGGTTCGGCAGATGACGTAACCAGGAGGGAGCAGGAAAAGTCAGACATGAGGAGCAAGGGCCGGTTCAGGAGGGTGAACTGGCGTCATGCCTCAGGGGTTCACTGCACGAGGCGCCCCCGAGACACAAAGATGGCCGGTCTGGGAGAGGAGAGGGAGTCGGTTCATGAGAACTGCTCCAGTACGGGCTGACCGGACTTTGTACTTTGAAAAATGTCACCAGAAATGGCGGTGCCCTCATGTGTAATATAAGCAAAATGTTCCATATGTGACAAGCAAAGCACAAGTGAGCTAATCTTCCTGATGGCAGGAGTGAAATGAGAGCATTGCCAGGGTGGTGTGGGTCCATGATGATGCTGTCTGCCTTTCTGAGGCAGCTCCTCTTATAGTTCTCTTTGATGGTGGGAAAGTCAATACCCATGATGGACCAGGCAGTGTTCACCACTTTTTGGAATCACCTTCGCTCCTGGGTATTGTGCCCTGGGGTTGATGGAGTCAGACATTCAATGGCCCCTCACAAGCTTTGATATTGCCTGATCATTGAGGAGGAGGTGTCTGTACATCCAGCTGGAGGTGTTGCGATGGGTGGCGTGATGTGTTGGGCCATGGTGGTCTGCTGGCCCACACTCGAACACCCAGGAATAAATAAGTTTGCCCAGCTCATCACAGGTACTGACCTCCTCACTATCAAATGGACCTTCAGGAGCCTTTGCCTCAAAAAGGCAGCCAGCATCATCAGAGACCCACACCACCCTGGTCATACCCTTATTTCACTCCTGTCATTGGGAAGAAGGTATAGGAGACGGAAAACTGTAACATCCAGGTTCAGGAGCAGCCTCTTCACAATAACCATCAGGCTATTAAACACTACAACCTCCAAACACGATCTGAAATACAGTCTTTGGAGCATGATTTTTGTCTTTGCATTACTATTTTCAGTGTATATATATACATACATGTGTATACACATCTATCTATCTATCTATCTATCTATCTATCTATCTATCTATCTATCTATCTATCTATCTATCTATCTATCTATCTATCTATCTATCTATCTATCTATCTATCTATCTATCTATCTATCTATCTATCTATCTATCTATCTATCTATCTATCTATCTATCTATCTATCTATCTATCTATCTATCTATCTATCTATCTATCTATCTAACATACACACACACAAATATATATATAAACAAAGTTTAGTGTAAATATATATATATATATATATATATATATATTTACACTAAACTTTGTTTGGTGATGTACTGCAGCAAGTAAGAATGTCATGGTTCCATTTTGGGTCATATGTTAATAAAACATTTTTGCTGTGTGCTGTGATGGATTGCCACTGTCCAGGACCACAATGTTTAATGTTGACCTCAACTGGAGCAAAGTGGAGACAACAGGGTATCAGATAAGGAGAGAAGAAGCATGAAATGTAAAGCCAGAAGGAGGGTTATGGGCGGATGGGACAGGGGGGGGAAAGGAAAGAGAGGGGATTAAGGAAATACAGGACTCGGGTTTGGGGAGAAGAGTGTAGAAAGTGAAGTGGGTCCCAACCTGAAATGTCGTCTGCCCATTCCCTCCCCAGATGCTGCCTGCCCCATTCCTTTAACATTTTGTATTTTTAATCAATATTACAGCATCTGCAATTTCTTGTGTTTCCACAAAATGAATGTAATTTTCCACAGCTCGAGACAGAAGATGCATCACTGATTATATCGTGAGTGATGATTGTGGCATCGACAGCACAAGCAGTCCTTATTGATCGAAAAACTGGAGGTTGATGAGTTCATAGATTTTTGCTGGTTTTAATTGAGAATAGCAATGTAACTGATATACTTAAAGTCTCAACAGTCATCAACAAGAACTCTTAACCCACTCTATCCGGCTCTCATTGGAGTTTATAAAAATATTAACCAATGAATAGAACAAAGTATCCAGACATCTCTAAGGGGTTTGACTACTGTTTGTTTGATCCTGGTCTGGATCACACTGGACTGACTGCTCAAGATCATTGCATGTAGAAAGCCGAGCCTCCATACTCACATGTGTCCCATTAGACACATTAGTGATGGGTTTGAATCCCATCACTGCCATAACTATTTTCAAGTTAAAGAAAAGCATGATGGTGCAGTGGTAGAGTTGCTGCCATACAGCACCAGAGACCCGGATTTGACCCTGACTATGGGTGCTGGCTGTCCGAAGTTTGCATGTTCTCCCTTGACCTGCGTGTGTTTTCTCCGGGATCTCCGGTTTCACCCACATTCGAAAGACATACAGGGTTAAAGGTTAGTAGGCTCGGTATAATTGAAATTTGTCCATAGTGTGTGTAGGATAGAGTTAGTGTGCGGTCGGCACGGACCTGGTGGGCCGAAGGGCCTGTTTCAGTGCTGTACTGTATCTCTAAACTAAACTAAAAACTAATTAGTCTGAAGAAGGGTCTCGACCCGATACGTCACCCATTCCTTCTTTCCTGGGATGCTGCCTTCGATTTGAACCAGCATCTGCAGTTATTTTCCTAAAAAACGGATTGTGGTGTAAACGTTATTTCTATTGATAATCCAAATCCATTAATAGGCTGGCAATCAAAAATTTAAATTAGAACAGACAAAGAAGGTCACATGTAATATAACTGTCATGTGGGCACAATGATGTAAAGTTAGTAAGATTTATAATATTGATTCATGCATTTTGCTTTATATTTTGGCAGCTGATGACATAGAACTTTCAATGGTACTGCCATTGATAAATCGTTTACCGAAAATACAAACAGTAAATATTGAAATAGAAATAAACATTGATTTTACCGGTTGAAATGATTAAAAAGTAAAAAATGTACTCTGCCCATTATAGTCCTGGTTGATCTGTATGCTAATTCCTGCTTTCCACTTTTGATCTGTAATCCACTGCACTCAGATCAAACAAAAATGTCCCCTGATCTCGTCCTTGTTCACTTCAGACTTGTTTGCTTTTCTGAGATAATGAATGACACATTTTACCATGTTCTGTGTGAAGAATGTATTCCATGATCTCAATATTAAAGAGCTAAGCTCTGAACCATGACCAGATGACTGTAAACCTCTTTAAAAGTGCTCTTTAAGTGCTATTCCTTCCACTATATAAATTCCACTGGCTTTATTGTTGGCAACACTTCACGCTGCCACAGAGAAGCAGCCAACATAATCAAAGAGCCCCTTGATTCTTTCTTCGCCATGCTCCCGCCTGGCAGAAGGTACAGAAGCTTGAAAGCAAGCACCACCAGACTCAGGAACAGCTTCTTCCCCTCTGTTAGACTTTAAATTTTAGAGCTACTGAGTGGAAACAGGCTCTTTGGCCCACTGAATCTATGCTAACCAGTGATCAAACTGTACACTAGCACTATCCTACGCACTGCACTAGGGAGAATTTGCAATCTTACTGAAGCCAATTAACCAACAAACCTGTATGTCTTTGGGATGTGGAAGGAAACTGGAGCAACCGTAAAAACCCTGCGTGATCACGGGGAGAACGTGCAACCCCTGTACAGACAGCACCTTTAGTCAGGATCGAACCCGGGTCTCTGGTGCTATAAGGCAGCAAATTCACGGCTCGGCCGCTATGCCACCCTGTTACCCTGGTCTTTCCATAACATTGCCGGATTCACCTCTACCCTATCGCGGACATTGGACTTTGTCTATAAAACCTATGCCCTACAATGCTGAGAACCATCTTCCCTTTTGCACAAGGACAGGCCCTATGGTGCACAATCCCTGTGCCAAACATGCCACCAGTATAATCAAGGACTCATCGCACCCTCGGCACTCGGCACTCCTCCTTCTCCTCTCTCCCATCAGGCAAGAGGTACAGAAGTGTGAAAAAGCTTTTCACTGTGCCTCGCGGCACGTGACAATAAACCATACTAAACTAAAAAAACTAAGCTAGACCATCCCTCGATTCCCTGCAAGTTCACGTGCATATCTAAAAGCCTTCTACATGCCACGAGACATCTGCCTCCACCACAGCCCTGGGCAGCATGTTCTAGGCATTCTCCAAGCTCTGTGTAAAAACACTTGCCCCACACATCTTTAAACGTGCTCCTCTCACCTTAAACCTATGCCATCTGGAGGTTCTGACTGCCAACCCGAGCTATGCCTCTCATAATTTTTAATATTATATGTTTTTTTTCCATGTTTTGTGAATTTTAATATAGTTTTTAGATCTTGTATGCACAATATGAGCCATAGACGCGCACCATGGCCTAAACTCAAGCAGGTGGGACTAGTGTGAATGGTGAATCTTGGACAGCATGGACAAATTGGCCCAAATGACCTGTTTCCCTGCTGTACTTTGACTTTATTTCATACGTTATTCTAATATCTTAATCGTTTATCCTTTAAGTACATATTTAAAATGTAATTTCTTTTAATATTGTATCTTACTTTAATGTTTTTAAAAATCTATGTATCAGACACAATTTAAAATGCAGACCAACTTAGGGGAAACAAGAACCAGAGGACATAGGTTTAAGGTGAGGGGGGAACATTTATTAGGAACTTGAAGGGCAACCTTTTTACACAAAGGGTGGTGGGTATATGGAACGAGCTGCCGGAGGAGGTAGTTGAGGCAGGTACTATCACAATATTTGAGAAATATTTGGACAGGTACATAAATAGGATAGGTTCTGAGGAATATGGACCAGGCACAGGCAGGTGGGACTAGTGTAGATGGGGCATGTTGGTTGGCAATGGCACGTTGGGCTGATGGGCCTGTTTCCATGTTGTATGCTTCTCTCTGACTTTAACTCTCACAGTCTTTGCCAATGAAATATGGCTCTGCCCCCCAGCATTGCTTCCTGTCAAACGTCTCACATTGTTCTGAAGGCAGGGCCTCAACAGTGCACCCTCTGGGCCTTAGCTGTTGCTCAGGGTTTGCTATGTCCCATTGCCCGACAGGACCCATGATTATTGCTGGAGTAGGGAGAACAGCCTTTTCCCAACAACGATCAGGGTCTTGAATGCTGGTAGAGCTGCTGCCTCACAGCTCCAGAGACCCAGGTTCAATCCCAAGCTCAGGTGCAGTCTGTGTTGAGTTTGCATGTTCTCCCTGCATGGGTTTCTCTGGCATGGGTTTCTCTGCATGCTCCGGTTTCATCTCAAAGACGTGCAGGTTTGTAGGCTAATTTACCTCTGCAAACCTTGGCGGCACGGTGGCATAGCGGTAGATCTACTACCTTACAGCGCCAGAGACCCGGGTTCGATCCTGACTACGGGTGCTGTCTGTACAGAGTTTTTGTACGTTCTCCCCATGACCTGCGTGTGTTTTCTCCGAGATCTTCAGTTTCCTCCCACACTCCAAAGGCATACAGGTTTGTGGGTTAATTGGTTTAGCATAAAATGTAAAATTGTCCCTAGTGTGTGTAGGATTGTGCTAATGTGCAGGGATCACTGGTCGGTGTGGACTCGGTAGGCCAAAGGGCCTGTTTCCATCCTGTATCTCTAAACTAAACTAAACTGCCCCTTGTGTGTATAGTGGATGGGAAAGTAGAACAAGTATAAACGTATGATCGATGGTCAGCATGGACTCAGATAGCCAAAGGGCCTGTTTCAAGCCTGAATCTTTCAAGCAAACAATACTAACCTCAACCATGACTTTCTATGGACTGTCTTTGGTTGCACTAAGAACTTCAGGTTCTGTTTACACTAGCATTGGGGTTATTAATTTATTGAATTTTTGTTTATTATATATTCTATGTGCGCGCATTGTGTTTACAGGCCTGTTATGCTGCTGCAAGTAAGAATGTCATTGTTCCTTTTTCATACATATGACACTCTTGATAATTGACTCTTGAGTCTTGAATGCAGGGTTGGGTTGGCAAATCTAGGTATTGACCAAGTCAAACGTAGATGAATTGAGTTTTGATAGCCTTGACCCAATGTCAAGAGGGCATAGACCGATATCATTAACTAGGTCAGAAGTTCGATGCAGAAGGGAAAGTTTTGTTCTCGAGATCCGAGATAGCTGAACAGGAAGTAATAGTCACCCAGTGGACAACACTGGACGACAGTGCAACAAAAGATTTTGGAAGGTGGTTGAATATAGAGAATACAATGACCTTTACCAAGCATCCAATTTTATTGCATTTGACCCAGGATTTTTTTTTTAACTGACACAGAGTAAGTAAAGATGGAAAGAATGTTATTTCTCCAACAATTTCACATCTCACCTTGATGAACTCAGAACAGCAAGGATAAAGAAAAGCTTATGTATTTCACTTCAATGTGTTGGAGTCATTGTAAAGTGGCCACCTTTGACACTGAAGTAAATGGTTTCTCAAAGGTCCTATTGAATGCAGGTGACAAATAATTGGAGATTATATTCTGCAGCCCAACCTCTATATTGCCTACAGATTCCAGCAATCCCTGCGAATTCTTGATGCAGGGTTAATCGGTGAAAAGTTCATTCATATTTATCTAAACACATCCACCTGCCATGAAGTTTTTAATACACTTTCCTGGCTTCCCCCAGGGGTTCTGTGAAGTTCAAATTGTAATTGCTCTGAAAATGAACTGTTCGCTGTTCCAATGTGCAGTGGTTTCAGGGCATCTTGAGCGATAGTGCTGGAGCTTTCACCTATCAGCATCCCCACTGGGCCAGACATCACGCTTCACCAGGGAAGCAGCTCACATGTGTAGCTCAAATGCACACTCACATAAGTACACACATACACACACCTGTCGTGAACACACCCACACAAATACACACACACACATACACATAGATGCCTATCGTACACACACACAGATACCTTTCATGAACACACACACATTTATATATTGCCATCCTGAACACACACACAGATGCCTATCATGAACATGCACACACAAATACACACACACACATAGATGCCTTTCGTGAACACATGCACACACAAATACACACACATATACACACACATGCACACACACGCACACACACATGCACACACACACACATGCACACACACGCACACACACATACACACACACGTGCACACACACACACACACACACACACACACACACACATATACACACACACATACACACGCACACACAAGCCTATTGTGAACACACACACAAGCCTATTGTGAACACACACACACACACACACACACACACACACACACACACACACACACACACACACACACACACACACACATATACACACACACATACACACGCACACACAAGCCTATTGTGAACACACACACAAGCCTATTGTGAACACACACACACACACACACACACAAAACCAAAAAACAAAGTGCAGGAAGAACTCAGCAGGTCAGGCAGCATCTGTGGAGGGAAGGGATAGACAACGTTTCGGGTCCCCAGACTGATTCCAAATACACGGATTCCCACACATACACAATTAAATGCACATTCATAGGACATATACATACAAATGCACACATTTGCCCATAACTTTCAATGTTAGAAACTGATTCCAGAACATTGCAACAATACCATGGAACTACCTGTTGTGCATGGATGACAATAAATTTGACTTGACTTGATTTCACTCTTCTTCAGCTAATTCTTCTGCTAATGCTGAAAATGTTAGTTTAGTTTAGTTTAGTTTAGAAATACTGTGTGGAAACAGGTCCTTCAGCTCACTGACTGCACGCCAAGTATCGATCACCTGTACATTATTTTTATGTTATCACAATTTTGCATCCTACACACTAGGGGCAATTTTACAGAAGCTAATTATCCCACCAACTTGCACGTCTTTGGAATGTGGGAAGAGACCGGAGCACCCAGAGGAAACCCATGCGGTCACGCGGAGAACGTGCAAACTCCGTGCAGACAGTCATAGTCATGATCGAACCTGTGTCTCTGGTGCTGTGAGGCAGCAACTCTAACACAACGCCATTCTGCCACCTGAAATAGAAATAGAAAACCGACATTTTATTAGCCTTCTGTATCACTTGCAATACCTGTGTTTAATGCATGGGGACATTTCAGATGTCACAGTGGTAGAGATGCTTCCTCGCAGTGCCAGAGACCCAGGTTCCATCTGACTATGAGTGCTGTCTGTATGGAGTTTGTTCATTCTCCCTTTGGCTGCATGGGTATTCACCAGGTTTCCTATAACACGCCAAAGACGTATAGATTTGTAGGTTAATTGGCTTTGTTAAAAATTGTAAATTGTCCCTAATGTGTAGGATAGTGTTTGTGTATGGGGTGATTGCCGGTCGAAACAGACTCAGTGGGCCGAAGTGCTGAAGGGAAGAACATAGGAAAGTACAGTAGACCTTTATCCTGCGTCTGTATACAGTGGATGGCTTGATTGACTTTGGACTTTAGAGACACAGCGTGGAAACAGACCCTTCAACCCACTGAGCCCGCGCCGACCGTCGATCGCCCCATATACGAGCACTATCCTACACACTAGGGACAAGTAAAGGCAGTGAGATCTCTATAATACAGCATTCTGTGGCGTGCAGCGTAGGTTTACTAGGTTAATTCCCGGAATGGAGGGACTATCATATGTTGAAAGACTGGAGCGACTAGGCTTGTATACACTGGAATTTAGAAGGATGAGAGGAGATCTTATCGAAACGTATAAGATTATTAAGGGGTTGGACACGTTAGAGGCAGGAAACATGTTCCCAATGTTGGGGGAGTCCAGAACAAGGGGCAACAGTTTAAGAATAAGGGGTAGGCCATTTAGAACTGAGATGAGGAAAACCTTTTTCAGTCAGAGAGTTGTGAATCTGTGGAATTCTCTGCCTCAGAAGGCAGTGGAGGCCAATTCTCTGAATGCATTCAAGTGAGAGCTAGATAGAGCTCTTAAGGATAGCAGAGTCAGGGAGTATGGGGAGAAGGCAGGAACGGGGTACTGATTGAGAATGATCAGCCATGATCACATTGAATGGCGGTGCTGGCTCGAAGGGCCGAATGGCCTCCTCCTGCACCTATTGTCTATTGTCTATTCTCTCCGTCTGAACAATATTCTGCATTTGTTGGTTAAAATGCACCTCACGTTACCTGACTTGCTGCCAAGAATGACAGCGCCTCTCTGGGTTAGTGTTTGCTCCCACCCACCATGTCACTCCAATGTCCTTAGTGCGGTTGCCAGCTGTCCTGTATTGTAGAGGAATTATTTTATCAGCGAGGAAAGTTCTCTGTCTCGGGGGACATTGATCTGGGATGAAGATGTCGTGCAAGCAGGGACAGGAATCCCGAGGAAAACTCTTCATCTTTGAAAGGAATGGCCAGTGAGATAATCACACAGTTGATGCTGAGCTCTTTTGTTCCGTGGTGTCTGAGAGCAGTGTGTTGGAGCTCACGGCCGAAGGTAAGTACTTGACCCTCCTCCATGTTTAGTTTATTTTAGTTTATTGTCATGTGTACCAAGGTACTGTGAAAAGGTTTTGCTGCGTGCAAACCAGTCAGCAGAAAGACACGTGGTTACCACCGAGCTGTCCGCAGATACAGGATGAAAGGAAGAATGTTTAGTGCAAGATAAAGTCTAGCAAAGTGCGATTAAAGATTGTCCGAGGATGTCCAGTGAGGTAGATGGTACCTCAGGACCGCTCCCCAGTTGTTGACAGCAAGGTTCTGTTGCCTGACCATGAATCTGGAGGTGTGCGTTTTCACACTTCTATACTTCTAGGAGAGGGGAGAGGGAGTGGCCATGGTGAGACTCATCCCTGATTATGCTGGTGGCCTTGCCCTGGCAGTGTGAAGTGTAGATGGAGTCAATGGAAGGGACGTTGGTTTGTGTGATGGTCTGGGTTGCGTCCACAATTCTCTGCAATTTCTTGCGGTCTTGAAAGGAGCTGTTCCCAAACCATGCTGTGATGCTTTCTTCGCCGTGTGTGTAGAAGATGGTGAGAGTCGTTGGGGTCATTCCAAACCTCCTGCCGTCTAAGGATGTAGAGACGTTGGTGTGTTTACTTGGCTATGCATGCGCCACACAATCCTATCCAAAGCCTGGCCCCTGGCTCACACAATAAAACATAGAACATAGAACAGTACAGCACAAGAACAGACCCTTCGGCCCACAAGGCCCCTGCTGAACATAATTTCTAGATTATTTCTCATCTACCGGCGCATAATCCAGATCCCTCCGTTCTCTGAATATCCATGGACCAAGTCTCCCCTCAACCTCTGACGCTCCAGAGAAAACAATCCAAGTCTATCCGACCCCTCCCGGTACCCGAGAGCCTATAATCCAGGCAGCATTCTGTTTAACCTGCTCTACACCCTCTCCTGATCGCAAACATCTTTCCTGGAATGGGGCAACCAGACCTGTACACAATACTCCAAACGCGGCCTAACCAAAGTCCCATGGAACTGTATTGTGATTTCTAACAGTTGCACATCTTTCATAAAAACTTGGTAGTGGGTTTAATGCTGAACGCCATTGTTGACATTGCAAGAGACAACACAACCCAAAATCACAAGCAATTTATTGAGAACAGAGAGGCATGTGATCATATTTATGAAACTTCCCCAACACCTCAATAAAGGTGCCAGCTTGGTTGCTATGAGATCATGCAATAATCAGAAATCAAGTAAAAACGTTTTAGCAAACCTAATGAGTCAATATAAATAAAAATGATTTCTTTAATTTGGGAATTGTGGAGATGATCTGGATTTGCTGATTGAAATCGCACTGTGAAATGGTTTTGCGCATTTGATGCCTTTGCATGAAATCTTTCTGTCTGGTGGTTTAAGAAAAGCGTTACTGCTTTGAGATAAGAAATACTTTGTGTTTATGAAACATCTTATCACATCCGCAAGACATTGTAAAATGTTTGGCAAACGGTTATTTATATTGCAAAATGCAGTTGAATACTGATACGGTTTCACCAAAATTTACACACAGCAAGGTACTACAAACAGCAATAAATACAAATGTACAATTAAGCTCCTTTTGGCAGCATAAAATAGTGACTCTTACCGAATAGTGAAAGGCCTGGAAAGAGCGGATGTGGAAAGGATGTTTCCACTAGTGGGAGAATCTAGGACCAGAGGTCACAGCCTCAGGATAAAAGGACATACCTTTAGATAGGAGATGAGGAGAAATTTCTTTAGTCAGAGGGCGGTGAATCTGTCGAATTATTTGCCATGGCTGTAGAAACCAAGTTAGAGGGTATTTTTAAAGCAGAGATTGACAGATTCTTGATTAGTATGGAGGTCATGGGTAATTGAGTGAAGGCAGGTGACTGGGGTGGAGAGGAAAAGATAAATAGACAATAGACAATAGGTGCAGGAGGAGGCCATTCGGCCCTTCGAGCCAGCACCACTATTCAATGTGATTATGGCTGATCATTCACAATCAGTACCGTTCCTGTCTTCTCCCCATACCCCCTGACTCCGCTATCTTGAAGAGCTCTATCTAGCTCTCTCTTGAAAGCATCCAGAGAATTGACCTCCACTGCCGTCTGAGGCAGAGAATTCCACAAATTTACAACTCTGACTGAAAACGTTTTTCCTCATCCCCGTTCTAAATGGCCTACCCCTTATTCTTAAACTGTGGTCCCTGGTTCCGGACTCCCCCAACATTGGGAACATGTTTCCTGCCTCTAATGTGTCCAACCCCTTAATCATCTTATATGTTTCAATAAGATCCCCTCTCATCCTTCTAAATTCCAGCGTATACATGCCTAGTCGCTCCAATCATGATTGAATGGCAGAGCCGACTCGATGGGCCAAATGGTCCAATTTTGCTTCTATGACTTATGAAGTTAGAAACATAAAAATAGAGGGGCTAATTGGCTAGAAATTGGGAAATCCCCTTCCCCTCCCTATTAAGCTTTTAAGTGTTCAGATGAACAGATTCTAGATAAGGCCATGGAACACATTAGAGCCCTTGGATTTGAGGATCCAAGCAACAGGTACAGTTATGGAGCCACAAAGATCTGCATATGTTGGAATCTTCAGCAAAACACAAAGTGCTGGAGGAACTCAACATGTCAGGCAGCATCTGTGGAGGGATGGACAGGTAATGTTTCGGGACAGAACCCTCCTTCAGGCTGATTGGAGCAGTGGGGGTTAAAAGCTGGAAAAGAGAGGTGGGGTCAAAACAAAACCTGGCAAGACAAATCTAAGCAGATATGTGAAAAGGCTAGAGGTGAAAAGGGTGTTTGATAAGGAGAGAAGAGGATTGTCATGTAAAGCCAAAGGGAGGGGAATCGCTGGTCAGCGCGAACTTGGTGGGCCAAAGGACCTGTTTCCGTGGTGTCGCTCTGAACTAAACTAAAGTAATGAGAATACAGAATTTTACATGGGAACATAAAATTCAACATCACCCTGTAGTGAGTGTGTGGTTTGTGTATGTGAAGAAGGCAACACAATTTCAACCCTATGATGAACTATGAGAGACCAACTAATTTGCGTGAATATTCAGAAAATTGAGGCAAAAATTGCAAACAACATATGAAGGTTTTTTTAAACAATGCGTCTTCAAAAGAAGGCCAGCTGCATCCATTTCTGTTTGAGTAAGATAGGACCCCCCTCCCCTCCTCCCTCCCCCCCCACCTCCCCCTCCCCCCTCCTCCCCCCTCCTCCCCCCTCCTCCCCCCTCCCCCCCCTCCCCCCCTCCCCCCCTCCCCCCTCCCCCCTCCCCCCTCCCCCTCACCCCCACCTCCCCCTCCCCCCCACCTCTCCCCTCCCCCCTCCCCCCCCCACCTCCCCTTCCTCCACCTCCCCCCCTCCACCTCCCCCCCCCCTTCCCATCGGGAGTCGTTTTCAGAATAGCAGGCAGTGACTAGTGGGGTGCCGCAAGGCTCGCTGCTGGGACCCCAGTTATTTACAATATATGTTAACGAGGGAATTAAATGTGACATCTCCAAGTTTGTGGATAACACAAAGCTGGGTCGCAGTATGAGCTGCGATGAGGATGCTAAGAGGCTGCAGCATGACTTGGATAGGTTGGGTGAGTGGGCAGATGTATGGCAGATGCAGTAAAATATGGATAAATGTGAGGTTATCCACTTTGGTGGCAAGAACAGGCAGGCAGATTATTATCTGAATGGTGTCAGATTAGGAAATGGAGGGGTGCAACGGGACCTGGGTGCACTTATACATCAGTCACTGAAAGTAAACATTTAGGTACAGCAGGCAGTGAATAAAGCTAATGGCATGTTGGCCTTCATTGCGAGAGGATTTGAGTTTAGGAGCAAGGAGGTCCTACTGCAGTTATATAGGGCCCTGGTGAGACCTTACCTGGAATATTGTGTACAATTTTGTTCTCCTAATTTGGGGAAGGACATTCTTGCTATTGAGGGAGTGCAGCGTAGGTTCACCAGGTTAATTCCCGGGATGGCGGGACTGACATATGATGAAAGAATGGGTCGACTGGGCTTGCATTGCACTGGAATTTAGAAGGATAAGAGGGGATCTTATGGAAACACATAAAGCTCTTAAAGAATTGGATAGGCTAGATGCAGAAAAAATGTTCCCGATGTTGGGGGAATCCAGAACCAGGGGTCACAGTTTAAGAATAAGGAGTAGGCCATTTAGGACTGAGATGAGGAAAAATATCTTCACCCAGAGAGTTGTGAATCTGTGAAATTCTTTGCCACAAAAGGCAGTGGAGACCAATTCACTGGATGTTTTCAAGAGAGAGTTAGATTTAGCTCTTTGGTCTAAAGGCATCCAGGGATATGGGAAAATAGCAGGAACGGGGTACTGGTTTTAGATGATCAGCCATGATCATATTGAATGGCGGTGCTGGCTCAAAATGCCGAAAGGCCTACTCCTGCACCTATTTTTCTATGTTTCTATGCATGATGCTAAATTAAGAGGGTGAGGATGGGGTGGGATTTGTTAGGTAAATCTCATCACAACTCCCATTCTTCCAAAGAAAACAATCCCAGCTTCACCAGTGTAAACTTGTAGCTGAAACTTTTCCTCCTTAGCGCCACTCTAATAATTATATTTCTTTGTGGTCTCTCTGGGACTTTCATATCCTTCTGATATTTCGCATCTAGTATTGGAATCAAGCTCGGTGTCTGACCAGCACTGGTTCCGAAGTGCTATCATCTGTATCAGATTAAGCCACAGAGTATCCCTTCAGACAAGCGATCATTTTAAACCAGCAGCATGCTCCTAATTAATGTCACTTGCTAGCCAGTTAGTCTCCCCACTCCACCAATTAGTGGTTGCAATCAATCTTCCAGATAAACAATCAAACTCTATCCTTTCGAAATATTTGTTTCTCTTCCACAGTGACACGCAACCAGACTTTTGAGAACAAGTCGTTATATCTGAAAACGATGGATTCGACTTTGTTTACTAACGGTATTTATTAGTCAGAAGGCCAAAACCTTTTACCAGAGAAGGAGCATATTCAGCCTAAAAGTGGCTATTAGCAGGGCTCCCATTCCCCTTTGCGAGTACGAATTTCATTGTTTCGTTGTCGGTAAAAAAGACAAGTATATATACGCTCGACCAGTGACTCTTGATGCTCTGTGTTCCCCTCTGCAAGTTGATTCATAGTCATACATTGTGGAAACACACCCTTCAGCCCAACTTGACCATGTTGGTGCTGACCAACATGCCCCATCTAGGATTGGACAGGAGAATGGGGTTGAGAGGGAAAGATAGATCAGCTATGATTGAATGGTGGTGTAGATTTTATGGGCCGAATGGTGTGCCTCTGCTCCTATAACTTATGAACTCGCACTAGTCCCACCTGCTTGCCCGTAAACCTGTCCCATCCATGTACCTGGATAAATGTTTCTTAAACGTTGCGGTTGTACCTGCCGCCACTACCTCCGGCAGCTTGTTCCATAATCCCACTACATTTCGTATGAAAAAATTATCCTTCAGTTTCCAATTAAATCTCCCCCCCCCCCCCCCCCCCCCCCCCCTCACCTTAAACCTATGCCCTCTGGTTCTCCATTTCACTTCTCGGGGTAAGAGACTCTGTGCGTCTACCCGATCTATCCCTCTAATTATTTTGAACACCTCCATAAGATCACCCCTCATCCGCCTGCGCTCCAAGGCATAGAGTCCTAGCAGCATGCTTAACATCTCCCGATAGCTCAGGCCCTCAAAGTGCAGACTGGGCGATCGTTCCGCTGAACACCTTCACTCGGTCCGCCTTGGCCGATATGATCTCTCGGTTGCCAAACACTTTAACACTTTAACGCCCCTTCTCATTCCCATGTTGAATTTCTGTCCGGAGCCTCCTCCATTGTCAGGGTGAGGGCAAATGCAAATTGGAGGAACAGCAGCACCTCATATTCCGCTTGGGCAGCTTACAACCCAACAGTAAGATTTTTTATTTCCCTATCTTCAAGTAGCCCTTGCGTCCCCTCTCTCTCCATCCCTCTCTCACCCTAGTAGTTGTACTAGTTTCACTGTCGTTCTGTTGAGTTTTAGTCTGTATAACTCATTATCACCTGCCTCACAGCCAACAATGGACCATTGTGGGCTCCATCTTTCCTGGATCATCGTCCACCCTGTGCATAACTTTAATTCATTTGTTCTATGTACCATCTACACCTTTCCCCTGACTCTTAGTCTGAAGAAGGGTCTCAACCTGAAACATCACCTATTCCTTGTCTCCAGAGATGCTGCCTGACCCGTTGAGTTCCTCCAGCTTTTTGTGTATATCCGAGGAGTAAGCTGAAACATACACTGCAGAGTCATTAGTTCTGTCCAGAGCCAACAACTAAAGATCAGAATGTTACAATCCAATAACTTATGTTCATAATAAAATCTCATCTCTCTTTTGACCCCATTGCTAATTATTTTAAATCTGTTTACTCAGTTCAATAACCTTCCACTATATTTGCATTTTCTCCTTATATACCCTGGAATATCCTGGTAGAGTGAGTTCTAAGTGAAGCAACTGTTGATTCTGAACGTTATCTTTGAAGCAAGCATATGTGTAAAATATGAAAATATTTCAATTTAAATAAATTCTTTCTGAGTAGCTTGGTTTTTTTTCTGTCTGTGGCAGAAACAGATCCTCTGATGTATCAGATGGTTTCTTGTTTGATCAATGCAAATGCAAACTGTGCTTTATATTTCATGTTTACAGAACTTAGAACAGGTTCATAGGCCTACATTACATATCTTTGCCAAGGGAAAAAGAAGTAAGGTTTAGTTGGAGCCAATCTTTGATTGTAAAATAACTTGATGGGATTAGATCTTAATGCAATAACAAAGAACTGCAGATGTTGGTTTACAAAAGAAAGACACACAGTGCTGGAGTAACTTAGCCGGTCAAGCAGCATCTGAAAAAGGGTCTCTCCACCCAAAATGTCACCTACTCCTTCTCTTCAGAGATGTTGCCTGACCCGTTGAGTTACTCCAGCAATTTGTGTCTATCATCGGTGTAAACCAGCATCTCTAGTTCCTTCCCACACATCTCTAGAGATCATGGATAGGTGATGTTTCGGGTCAGGACCCTTTTAGTTTAGTTTAGTTTAGAGATACAGCACGGAAACAGGCCCTGCGGCCCACCGTGTCCGCGCCGACCAGCGATCCCCGCACACTAACACTACCCAACACATCAGGAACAATTTGTTACAGAGGCCAATTAACCTACAAAACCTGCAGGTCTTTGGAGTATGGGAGGAAACTGGAACTCCGGTAGAAAACTCATGCTATCACAGGGCGAAAGTATGGACAGTATCTGTAGTCAGTGTAAATCAGCATCTACAGTTCCTTCCTACATATCATGATTTTCCATAATGTGAAACTGCATTATCTGCATGTGTGTCTGGAAATGCGAGCTCGAACCGGAGACCACAGCCTCAGAATAAAAAGGACATAGCTTTTGAAAGGAGATGAGGAGGAATTTCGTTAGTCAGATGATGGTGAATCTGGAATTCTTTGCCACAGCGGGGGCCAAGTCAATGGATATTTTTTAAAGGCAGAGATTGACAGATTCGTGATTAGAAGTCAAGTCAAGTCAAGTCAATTTTATTTGTGTAGCACATTTAAAAACAACCCACGTTGACCAAAGTGCTGTACATCAGTTCAGGTACTAAGAACGAACATACAATGGCACACAAACAAAACAGCACATACATAAACAGTTCACAGCACCCCCCTCAGAAGGCCTCAAATGCTAGGGAGTAGAAATAGAAAGCGTGTCAGGGGTTATGAGGAGAAGGCGGGAGAATGGGGTTGAGAGGGAAAGATAGATCAGCCATGATTGAATGGCGGAGTAGACTTGTTGGGTTGAATGGCTTAGTTCTGCTCCTAGAACATGAACTTATAAACTTATGTCTGTGGCCCGCCTGGATGTTGTGCATCTGGCCCGTGGGGGACTAGCAGGAGCGGGCTAGGTGGCTTCTCACCTACATGCCGCGGGAGCTTCACGCTGGGAGCTTCACGGTGGTTCATGCTGCGGATTATTACACTGTAATAATTTGCTGCTGATTTCCCAAGTAGCTTAAAGCATAAAGTCAAACCCAAATAAAGTTCTGCATATTTCCAGGGCTCTGGCCAATTATCTGCTCATGTTTCATCATGACCAAGGTTGGCAGTCTACACAGGACTTGATCAACAAATTTGCTTTTTGGAATTTGGCATGCAATCATTTTCAGGAAAAAAAATCAGCTTTTGCATTGATAAACATTCCGCCATTTATACTAATTAAGTGACGTTCTGGCAGCTTGAAGGATCATTATTTCAAGTGCATCAGAACTGGCCAAATTCCCTTTTCCTCTTTCACGAGGCACATATTATCGAGCGCGGATGCCAGGTTCAGCAACAGCTGGAGATGAGGTGATATCGTGGAGGTGGATCCGCTGATGGGGATGATTCGGGGCGGCTCACTGACGCAGCGGTAGAGTTGCTGCCTCGCAGCGCCAGAGACCCGGGTTTGATCCTAATCGCAGGTGCTGTCTGTATGGAGTTTGTACGTTCTCCCTGTGACCGTGTGGGCTTTTCTGGGTGCTCCGGCTTCTTCCCCATTCCAAAGACGCACAGGTTTGTAGGTTAATTGGCTTTGGTAAAATTGCACTTTGTCCCTAGTGCATAGGATAGTGCTAGAGTACGGGTGGTTGCTGGTTGATGATGAAGGGCCTGTTTCTGTGCTGTACATCTGATGTCAAGGGGGATGTGTTTGAGAAATTCAATGTGGACTTAAGAAAAATAAAAAGGATCAGTCCCAGGTTGTGGAGAGAGGTCAAAGGAGTATGTGGTGAAGATCATTAGTATAAAGGCCAATTTGACAAAGCTCCATTCAAGGATAAACATGTTAATGTAGTAAACCAGCGTTCAGGACGATGGAGTGTTACCAGACAATACCCTCGAATCTGTTGTGAGCTGCTACAAGTGTGCTACATGGGATGGAGTCAGAGCAGATCCAGCAGCTCGCAACTGGGCATCTCTGAGGCATTGTGGACCATCAGCACCCAGTCAAAGGTACACCACCTCAACTTGTTATCTCAAGGCCAGGCATATCCCTCGCTCCACCGAACCATTTCCCCTCTGTTGCCAGGCTTCTGAACTGTCATTCCATAAGCTAGGGTTCTGTCCAGAAGTCATAGGAGCAGAAGTAGGCCATCCAGCCCATCAAGTCTACTCCTCCATTCAATGAAGACTGTTCTATCTTCCCTCTCAACCCCATTGTAAATTTCCCCGGTGTGGGACGAATAAAGGAATATATTATTCTCTTGCCTTCTCCCCTTAATCCTTGATACCCTTATCAATCAAGTATCTATCAATCTCCTTCTTTAAAATACCCAATGACGTCCTCCACAGTTGTCTGTGGCAATGAATTCCACAGATTCACCACCTTCTGACTGAAGAAATTCCTCTTCATCTCTTTTCTAAAGGTACGTCCTTTTCTTCTGACGCTATGCCTTCTGGTTCTAGACTCTCCCACTAGTGGAAACATCCTCTCCACATCCACTCTGTCCAGGCCTTTCACTACTGGGCAGCACGGTGGGGTAGGGGTAGAGCAACTGACTCACAGCGCCAGAGACCCTGGTTCGATCCTGACCACAGGTGTTTGTCTGTATGGAGTTTGTACGTTCTCCCCGGGACCTGCGGGGGTTTCCTCCGAGGTCTTCGGTTTCCTCCCACACTCCAAAGACGGACAGGTTTGTTGGTTAGTTGGCTTGGTATGAATATAAAATTGTCCATCAGTGTGTAGGGTAGTGTTAATGGTGTGGTCTTGGTGGGCCGAAGGGCTTGTTTCTGCGCTGTATCTCTGAACTAAAAGTAATTTGGTAAGTTTCACCTCTACCCCATTAAGACCATTGGACTTTGCCCAAGGAACTGATGTGACAAAATATTGAGAACTATATTCCACACTCTGCATCCTCCCCTTTGCTCTATCTATTGTACTTGTGTTTGAACCGATGGTATCTACGTATGTATGGTAAATATGATCCCTTGAATAACATGCAAGACAAAGCACAGTGGCACGGTGGCACAATGATAGAGTTGCTGCCTTACAGCGCCAGTGACCCGGGTTCAATCCTGACAACGGTTGCTTCTCTTCACGGAGTTTGTACTTTCTCCCCATGATCTGTGTAGGTTTTCTCTGGGATCTCCAGTTTCCTCCCACACTCCAAGATGTCTAGGTTTGTAGGATAATTGGCTTGGTGTGGCGGCTCGTGTTCGGCTGCGTGTTCGGATCACGTCGGCTCCCAAGGGTCGGGCCATACTTCTACCGACCCCTCGGCACGGGAATGGACCAGTCCCGGGAGGCGGTCCTGGACTCAGGTATATAAGGACAAGGTTTGGGCGCCAAGCCATTCCGGCAGACTAGACCCGTCTGATACCACGATACAATAAAATATACCTTCCCGAAATACCTGGCTCCTTGCCTTTATCGACACGCTACATTGGTATAATAAAACAATTATCCCTAGTTTGTGCAGGGTAGTATTAGTGTGCAGGGAACTCTGGTCGGCACGGACTCGGTGGGATGAAGGGCCTGTTTTCGCACTGTCTCTCTAAACTTAAAAAACTAAGCAAAGCTTTTCACTGTACCTCGTTACATGTGACAATAATAAACCTAAACCTAAACCTAAACTATCAGGCTAGGGGATGGAGCAGAGAAGCAGCAAGGATGGTAGAAGGGCATTTTCAGAGAATAATAATGTCCCATTATTCTGAAGCTCAACTCAGGATTACTTGCGTGCCAAACAGCAAAACAAAAGCATGCAAAATTGATAGAGATATGCTGTGTCACAACCGGCAGATCTGATTGATGCTCTGCTGTTCTATCACAGAGTCATACAGCATGGAAATAGACCCTTCAGTCCAACTTGCCCATGCCGACCATTGTGCCCCATCTACACGTCCTACCTGCCTGCTTTTAGCCCTTATCCCTTTTAACATTTCCTATCCATGTACCAGTCCAAATGTCTTTCAAATGTTGTTATAGTACCTGCTTCAACTACCTCCTCTGGCGAAATGTGTAGGAAGGAAGTGCAGATACTGGTTTATACCAAAGATAGACACAAAGTGCTGGAGTAACTCAGGTGGTCAGACACTATCTCTGGAGAAAAAGAATAGGTGATGATTTGGGTCTGAAGAAAGGTTCCCACCCAACACATGATCTATTTCTTTTCTCCGGAGATGCTGCATGACCTGCTGAGTTACTCCAGCATTTTGTGTCTACCTCCTCCGGTAGCTCATTCCATATATCCACCACCCTCTGCGTGAAAAAGGTGTCCTCATATTTCTATTAACTCTTCCCCTTTCATCTTAAACCTATTTCCTCTGGTTCTTGATTCCTCTAGCCTGGGTTAAAGACTACACATTCACCCCATCTATTCCCCTTATGATCATGTACACCTCTATACAAACACCTCCTCATCCTTCTGCACTCCTAGCCTGTCCAACCTCTCCCTGGAGGTCAGGCCGTCATGTCCTGGCAACATCTTTGTAAATCTCTTTGCCAACTTTCCAGTTTAACAACATTTTCCCTACAGACCAAAACTGAACTGAAAACTCCAAATGAAGCTTCACATTTCATATCTAATCATAAATGGTCATGGAGGACAAAAACCCTATCTGATTTACAATGTGCCAAATGCCTTTGTGACCATCATATCTACCTGTGATGCCACTTTCAAGGAACTATATATCTGCACTCCGAGAGATCTCCGATCCACACCTCCCCATGGCCCAGCCATTCACTGTGAAGATCCTGCCTCCCCTGGTTTAACCTCCCAAACAGCAACACCTTGCAGAGGGTGGTGAATCTGTGGAATTCATTGCCACAGACGGCTATGGAGGCCAAGTCTCCACAGGGAAAGATAGATCAGCCATGATTGAATGGTGGAGTACACTCGAATGGCTGAATGGCCTACTTCTTATGAACTTTGGCTAAAGCGTAAGGATTTGAAAATATATATATTTCTCACAGACAGTGGGTGAAATCTAGAATTCATTGCCTCAGTTGATAGTGGAGGCAGGTACTCTCACTTCGAAGAAGTATTCAGATGAATGACTTGAAACATCATGACAGAGAAAACTATGGGTAGCTTGCTGAGGAATGGGATTAGTATAGATAGGCATAGACATGATGGGCCGATCGGCCTGTGTGACAGAACGTAGAAGAGTCCAGCACAGGAACAGGCCCTTCAGCCCACAATGTCTGTGCCGAACATGATGCCAAGACTAACAAATTGTCTACCCCCACATAATCCACATCCCTCCAGTGCCTGCATAACCATGTGTCCTTCCAAAACTCTCTTATGTGCCACTGATATATCTGTCTCCACCAACACCCCAGGCAGTGCATTCCAAGCACTCACCTCCCTCTGCAAAAAAACTTGCTCCAAACATTCCCTTTAATCTTTGCCCCTTCACCTATCTGCCTCTCCATGCTGTAAGAATCTGTAACTCTACAAGCAGTTGGTATATTGGCATAAAAACCAGCAGCTTGAGTGATGGCGTTGGAAGCAAGGCTTCACCTCTTGCAATGGAAGGCGAGCACTTTAAAATCAATAATAAAATAGACCTGGAACAGAAAGTTGGTATCAGTAAAGCTGATTATAAAGCGACTGGATTATTGTAAAACCCCATCTGGTTCATTAATACGCTTATGTGAAAGAAAGCTGCTGTCATTTTGCATTCTGACCTTTGACTGACCCCGGATTTATCAGATTTGTTCTCGGAAGTGCCCCTAGTAAACCTCCCAGATCAAGGACAATCAGGAAAGTGCAATAAACGCTGGCTTTGCCCACATTTCCTGTAATTGAATTAAGGCCGAGGTGCTTGTAAATTGTGAATTGTGTGTGGATCTTTGCCAGCTATTCTAGTGATCATAGCATGCTACAACATAGGAGCCTATTGTGTCTGTACCAAATCTTTAAGAGAAGTATCCAATTGCTTCCAGTCTCCCATTCATTCTCTGCAATTATTGCCGAAGTATTTGTCCATCCTGACTTTAGACTATTGATATTAAGTCAGTTTCCACCATCTCTCATGCACTGAATTCCTGCTCACAATGTTGGGGGAGGCACAGTGGTGCAACGGTAGAATTGTCCAACTGCAAGACTCTTGAGCCAAAGACTTGCACTTTACCTCACCAAGGCACTTTACCTCACCAAGGCACTTTCCCTCAACAAGGCCACTCCCCTAGACCTGAACTGAATTTTATCTAATCAAGTCAACTAGCCACACAACTAATTAGGAATTCTCAGCCAAACCACTCACTCGCTGGTCTGGCTGCAGGTCCTCTGTGACCTTCTCAGTGTGGACTTTCTCTGAGTGCTCCGATTTCCTGCCAGACTCTAAAGACATACAGCTTTGTAGGTTAATTGGCTTCTGTAAGTTGTTTTAAAATTGGCGCTAGTGTGTGTAGGTTAATGTGCGGAGAGATCGCTGGTCGGCGCGGACTCGATGGCCTGATGGGCCTATATCTCCAAAGTGTAAAGTCTAAACCCCTAACATGTAAAATCTAAAGTAAAAGTCTAATAATTCATTTTGTACAAAGAAAAATCCTGTGTTTCTCTAATTCACTCAGGATCCCCCTCCGATTTTCTGACAACCGGTGGTCTGGCACCTCCTTTAATCCGGAAAAAATGACGAGAGAACACTTGAAATCATCCCCCACCTCCTGCAACTCCCCCCAAAAACGTGACACCTAGGCCAGGTGAGGCGATCGATCTCGACCTCATCGGGACTTCCACGCCGATCGGCAAGTTGGGCCAAAGGGTCAGCTTCCATGTTGTGTGTGTAACTAGATATGACAATTAAATACACGTGACTCATGACCCTTGACCCTTGACTCTTGAGTCAAAGAGTCTTCAGCCTCCATTACTATCTATCTTCTGTAAATATAGGCCTAACCTGCTGAGTGTCGTCAGCATTTGTGTACTTTATTTCAGATTCGCAGCAGCTGCAGAGTCAGGTGGGGGGAGGAGGGGTGGTTGAGGGTGGGGGCAGGGTGGTTAATTCCTATTCTTGGATCTGATCAATTGTTTTGTGTCAGAGGGATCATGGTATTGCAGGGAAGGTTAATGGGAGATCTAACAGGTGTTCAAAATGATGAGAGCTTTTGATCAGACAAATGGAGAGAAATTGTTTCCACTTGCTAGTAATTAAAGATCATTGATTTTAAATAATTGGAGAATTTACTCGAGGGGATGTGAGAATATTTTTTTCACACAGCAGTTGAATAAAATCTGGAATTAGAAAGACAGAAAATGCTGTAACTCAGTGGGTCAGACAGCTCCTCTGGAAAACATGGATAGGTGACATTTCAGGTCAGAGACCTTCTTCTGACTGATGGTGATGGTGGAGGGGGGCATAGAAATTTGGAAAGTGGAGGGGCAGGACAGAGCAGGGCCAGTAATAGGTGAACACAGGCAAGGGTACTTTTCAGTGTGAAGAAGGGTCCCAACCTCCAACCTCATCTACTGTGTCCATGGTTCTCGGTGTGGACTCCAATATGTCAACGAGACCAAGGGCAGACTGAGCGATCGCTTTGCTGAACACCTGTGCTCAGCCCGCCTTGGCCTATGTGATCTCCCAGTTGCCAAACATTTTAACTCCCCTTCCCATTCCCACACTGCCCTTACTGTCCTGGGCCTCCTCCACTGTCAGAGTGAGGCCACACGCAAATTGGAGGAACAGCACCTCATACTTCACTTGGACAGCTTACACCCACCCTTGTGGTATGAATATTGATTTATCTAATTCGAATGCATTCCCTCTCTCTCTCTGCCCTTCCCCCACCCTAGTTGTCCTGCTAGTACCTCTGTTTGCATCCATATATATACCTTTGTTATCACCTTTTCCACTGCCAACAATGGATCATTGTGAGCTCCACCTTTCCTTGGTCATTTGGTGCCGACCCTGATTTGTTCTGAACCTTTTCATACCTTTAGTTTCCCTCTCCCCTGAATCTCAGTCTGAAGAAGGGTCTCAACCTGAAATGTCATTTATTTATTTTCTCCAGTGCTGCTGCCTGACGTGCTGAGTTACTCCAGCATTTTGTGTCTATCTTTGGTGTAAACCAGCATCTGGAGTTCCTTCCTAGGCATTCTAAAGTGATTATTTTGGATCAGTCTTCAAGACGGAATAAATTAAAATTATCCAGAATAATGATAGATAATCAAGGGAAGGGTAGAAATTTAAACAATTTTTATCACTAAAAAAGATGTGGTGATATAAGGAGATTAAAGTCTAATAAGTGCCTCGACCTGGTCACCTGCATCTCAGATCTTGAAACGGAGGGGCTGCAGAGATAGTGGTTGTAATCCAACATGCATTTTTCAAGAAGAAAGGGAGACAGGAAGCTGGCAACTACAGGGCAGTTGGCACAAGATCTAAAAAATTGTCATTGGCAAAATTTGGGAATCAATTATTCAGAATAGAAAATCAAATAGAGCCAAGATTGTTTTGTGAAAGGGAAATTGAACTTGATGAATTTGCTGGGGTTTTTGATATGTGTCAAACAGGGTGAGTTGTAATAGATAAAGTTTTGCCAGTTTACAAAAAAAACAAAATAAAGTGCTAGAGTAACTCAATGAGTCAGGCAAGATCCCTGGAGATCATAGTAGGTAACATTTTGGAACAGGGTTGAAGAGGGATCTTTTCTTTGACTGGGTAGCACTCAAACAATAGCTTGTCATTGAATCTCAGTATAGGTGAGAATAATAAACAAAATTAAACTGAACTAAACTAAACTAAAATGAATTAAACTCTAAACTGAAACTAAACAGAACTGAACTAGTTTGAACTAACTGAAACTAAACTAAACTAATCTGCCTAAACAAAACTAAACTAAACTAAACTAATTTGAACTAAACTAATTTGAACGAAACTAAACTAAGCTTTTCATTGAATCTCAGTATAGGTGACAATAATAAACAGAACTAAACTAAAACTAAAACTAAAACTAAAACTAAAACTAAAACTAAAACTAAAACTAAAACTAAAACTAAAACTAAAACTAAAACTAAAACTAAAACTAAAACTAAACTTAAACTAAACTGAGCTAATTTGAGCTAAACTAATCATAATGCATTTGTTTCTCCTTAGGTCATTTGATAAAGTGCCACATTAAAATTTACATAAGGCTGATGTTTAGGTGTTAGTAGGAAATTGGGAGTTGCTAAGTAACATATTTCCAAATACACAGGACAAAATGTTAGAAATCCAAAGTGCCAAATGTCAACTTGCTCCCGGTGGTAATGGGAGGCTTATGCACTCACCTATGCTCCTCCGATGTTGAGAAAGGCTAGGCAGACACGTCATTGGGGTTATCAAGTGGGCACATACTTTCATCGACGTTTCGCTGATTGGACCCACGACGTCTCCAGTAGGCTCAGCAGTGCATTCTGGCGTCCCAGAACCACCCCCCTCTGCATCTGCCTAGCCGGCTTATTTGGGAGACCAGATTGGGTCTTTCCTCTTCAGCCAGAGCCATTGACTACTCCGCTCTGCCACCTGTGATGTTTCCTTGATAGCCTGGCGTAGGGCTTGTCCGCTGATCCCCAGGTCCTTCATCAGTCTTACGGTAGATGTTGCCACAAATCCTCGACATCCAACTTCTACCGAGCAGATCTTTGCTCTCCAGCCCCGCTGTTCTGCATCCGCTGCAAGGTCTGTGTAGCGCAGTTTCTTTCTTTCAAAGGCTTCCTGCACAGCATCCTCCCAAGGGACTGTGAGCTCCACAAAATACACCATGCGCTGAGAGTTGGACCAGAGGACAAGATCAGGCCTCAAGTTGGTGACGGTTATCTCTGGTGGAACTGTAAGCCGTTGGTCCACATCCACCCGCATCTGCCAGTCCCGGGCTGCCTCCAGCTGTCCAAACCTTGTCCTTGGTGGAATTTTCCATTGCTTTTGTTCCCCCTCCCGAACAAAGGCAATTGGCATAACTGGGTTGGTTGTTCTGGGCGGCAGGGCATTGTTGGTTGTTCTCCTGCTTTCCAGAGTCACTGCCAGGCATTTGAGCACTTGATTATGTCTCCAGGTGTACCGTCCTTGGGAGAGGCTTACTTTACACCCAGTGAGGATGTGCTTAAGCGTGGCTGTTGAACACAGGGGGCATGATGGATCTTCGCCCAGCCATTGGTTGAGATTTTTTGGGCTAGGAAGGACATCATAGGTTGCCCGAATGAGGAAGCTTATCCTGCTCGCCTCCATCTCCCACATGTCCTTCCAGCTGATCTTCCGCTTTTCCACACTCTCCCATCTCATCCACTGGCCCTGTTTAGCTTGCGACACAGCCTTGGCACACCTACTCGACTCCTCCTGTCGGCGGACTTCGGCCGTGACACAACTTCCGGCGCTCCAGTGAGGATGCCTTGTTCCAGCAAGGTCGCTTTCCACCAAGCCCCAATCCACTCCGTCCGTGTTGGACTTGCCCAATCATGTCGCCTTGGTGGAGAGCAGATTTTGCCTGCTGTGTCGCATTCTTAGCCGTCCACTTCCTTCCTGTTGCCAGGGTTGGGGCAGCAGCTCGGATGACAGTGTCCCTCGATTCTGCCAGGGTCATCTCTCGTCTGACTTTAGTGCACTTGAACTCCTCTGTGAGGCTAGAGAGAGGCAGCTGAAGTACCCCCTGACCATACAGGCCTACGTTGCTCAGGCATCGAGGAACACCTAACCACTTTCTCACAAAAGAGCTGATTGTTCTTTCCATCTTCTCAACTCTTGTGAGGGTGATGTCATACATGGTTAGTGGCCACATAAGGCGAGGTAGTCACCAGATTTTCAGCTTTCCAGGCAACGTGGATCGGTCGATGTTTGCTAGACCTTTGATGAGGTGTTAGTAGGAAATTGGGAGTTGCTAACTAACAGAAAATACTGAATTGGGATAAATATGTCATTTGCAGATTGCAAATCATTAATGTTTGGATACTACAGAAATCCCTGTGACCTCAACTGTTTTGAATCTGTATTAATGACTTGGGCAAAGGAACCAAAATGTACTGAGTTGCTGGCAACATAAAGATGAGGTGGGTTAACAAGTTGTAAGGATGACACACAGAGTGTGCAGAGGGATATACATGGCTAAACTAAAAGGGGCAAGACGCTTGTAGGTAGTTGATGAAGAAAAATGTGAGGTTATCCACTTTGGAAAAGAATGAAAAAGCAAGTTATTATTAAGAAAATGGAATGAGATTACAAAATGTTCTGGTAGAAAGGGATTTGAAGCACAAAATGTTGGCATGCAGATGCACCAAATAATTGGGGAGGCTAATGACAATAGACAATAGACAATAGGTGCAGGAGGAGGCCATTCGGCCCTTCGAGCCAGCACCGCCATTCAATGTGATCATGGCTGATCATTCTCAATCAGTACCCCGTTCCTGCCTTCTCCCCATACCCCCTGACTCCGCTATCCTTAAGAGCTCTATCTAGCTCTGTCTTGAATGCATTCAGAGAATTGGCCTCCACTGCCTTCTGAATGACTTTATAGAGAGAAGCAGAGGGTATAAAAGGAGAGAGGTTTTTAGATGCAAATTTACAGGGCACTGGTGCGGCTGCTACTGTGTACTGCCTACAATGTATATCTCCCTTACTTAAGAGAGAGTAGTGATGGTATTGTGGCTGAGACTGTATCAGCCATGACCTTACTGAATGAAGGAGTAGCCATGGGGGCTAATTGGGCTGCTCCTGATGCTCTTGCCTATTTTGCACCCTTTGCCTTGTCTAAAGTACTTAGCAGGCAACAAGGTACCCCAGAATTTACTGGCTATGTGTAGACACAGTTGTAGTTTAGGAAACTTAACTGCAATTTCATTAAAACAAATTGCACAAGTGATTTTGCACAAAAGGTGAACAGCCAGAAGTGGTAGTGCATGTCGGCACAAACAAAGAAGAGGATGAATATTCTGCAGCATGACTTTAGAGAGCTCGGAAAAATGCTGAAAAGCAGGACCTCCAGGGTGGTTATCTCCGGTTTGCTTCCAGTTCCTCATGCTGACGAGAACAGGAACAGGGAGATACAGGACCTGGATGCGTGGCAGAGGAACTGGTGCAGGGGGCAGGGATTTAGATTCTTAGATCACTGGGATCTGTTTTGGGGTAAGGGGGAATTGTACAAAAGGGACGGATTGCACCTTAACAGGTGGGGGACCAGCATTCTGGCAGGCAGGTTTGCCACTGCTACACAGGTGGTTTTAAACAAAATAAGGGGGGGGGGGGGGGGTGTCAAATGGGATAGACAAGGATGGAGTTAAGAGAAATAGAGTAAAGGAATAGTTAATGACCCCAGAATTAACATAAAAGAAAGCTCACAAAGGGATAGGAGAGGCTGGCCAAGTGTAATCGGGATCGATGTGAAGGGTGAGATGAGTAAGGAATTGAAAGTATTGTATATGAATGCGCGAAGTATAAGAAGTAAAGTAGATGAGCTTGAGGCTCAGTTGGAGGTTGGTAGATACAACATTGTGGGGATTACAGAGACGTGGCTGCAGGAGGATCGGGCCTGGGAACTTAATATTCAGTGTTATACATCCTATAGAAAGGACAGGCAGGTGGGCAGAGGCGGTGGGGTAGCTCTGCTGGTGAGGGATGAAATTCAGTGCCTTGTGAGGGAAGACATAGGGACTGATGAGGTAGAGTCACTGTGGATTGAGTTGAGCAATTGTAAAGGCAAGAAGACACTAATTGGTGTAATCTACAGACCCCCAAATAGTAGCCCGGATGTAGGGTATAAGATGCAGCAGGAGTTAAAACTAGCATGTAAGAAAGGTAATGCCACAGTGGTGATGGGCGATTTCAATATGCAGGTAGACTGGGAAAATCAGGTTGGTTCTGGACCCCAAGAAAGTGAGTTTGTAGAGTGCCTCCAAGATGGATTCTTCGAGCAGCTTGTAATGGAGCCTACCAGAGAAAAGGTAATTCTGGATTTAGTGTTGTCCAATGAACCAGATTTAATAAGAGAACTCGAGGTAAAGGATCCGCTTGGGGGTAATGATCATAATATGATTAGTTTTAATCTGCAATTTGAGAAGGAGAAGGTTAAATCGGAAGTGTCAGTGTTGCACTATGAAGGCATGAGAGAGGAGCTGGCCAAGGTAGACTGGAAAAGGGATCCTAGCAGGAATGACGGTGGAACAGCAATGGCAGGAATTTCTGGGCATAATCCGGAAGACGCAGGATCATTTCATTCCAAAAAGGAAGAAAGATTCTAAGGGGAGTAGGAGGCAACCGTGGCTGACAAAGGAAGTTAGGGATGGAATAAAACTAAAAGAAAAGATGTATAACACAGCAAAGAGTAGCTGGAAGCCAGAGGATTGGGAAACTTTCATAGGAAAACAGAAGGTAACAAAACGGGCAATACGGGCTGAAAAGATGAAGTACGAGGGGAAGCTGCCCAAAACTATAAAGAAGGACAGTAAAAGCTTCTTTAGATATGTTAAGAGAAAAAGAGTAACAAAATCAAATGTGGGTCCCTTGAAGGCAGACACGGGTAAAATTATTATAGGTAACAAGGAAATGGCAGAAAAGTACTTCGGAACTGTCTTCACTAAGAAAGACACAAACAATCTCCCAGATATATTGGAGGACAGAGAATCTAGGGGGGATAGAGGAACTGAAATAAATTTTCTTTAGGCGAGAAATAGTATTGGGTAGACTAATGGGACTGAAGGATGATAAATCCCCTGGGCCTGATGGTCTGCATCCCAGGGTCCTCAGGGAGGTGGCTCTAGAAATAGTGGATGCATTGGTGATCATTTTCCAATGTTCAATAGATTCAGGATCAGTTCCTGTGGATTGGAGGATAGCTAATGTTATCCCACTTTTCAAGACAGGAGTGAGAGAGAAAACGGGGAATTACAGACCAGTTAGCCTGACTTCGGTGGTGGGAAAGATGCTGGAATCAATTATTAAAGAGATAATAACTGGTGCATTTGGATAGCAGTAAAAGGATAAGTCCAAGTCAGCATGGATTTATGAAAGGGAAATCATGCTTGACTAATCTTCTGGAATTTTTTGAGGATGTGACAAGTAAAATGGATGAAGGGGAGCCAGTGGATGTAGTGTATCTAGACTTTCAGAAAGCCTTTGATAAGGTCCCGCACGGGAGATTGGTGACTAAAATTAGACCACATGGTATTATGGGTAGGGTATTGACATGGATAGAAAATTGGTTGGCAGACAGGAAGCAAAGAGTAGGAGTAAACGGGTCCTTTTCAGAATGGCAGGCAGTGGCGAGTGGAGTGCCGCAAGGTTCGGTGTTGGGGCCGCAACTGTTTACCATATATATTAATGATTTGGAAGAGTGAATTAGAAGCAACACTAGCAAGTTTGCGGATGACACAAAGCTGGGTGGCAGTGTAAACTGTGAAGAGGATGTTAGGAGGTTGCAGAGTGACCTGGACAGGTTGAGTGAGTGGGCAGATGCGTGGCAGATGCAGTATAATATAGATAAATGTGAGGTTATCCACTTTGGCGGCAAAAACAAGGAGGCAGATTATTTTCTCAATGGAGTTAGGTTAGGTAAGGGGGAGGTGCAGCGAGACCTGGGTGTCCTTGTACACCAGTCACTGAAAGTTAGCGTGCAGGTACAGCAGGCAGGGAAGAAAGCTAATCGAATGTTGGCCTTCATAACAAGAGGATTTCAGTGTAGGAGTGAAGAGGTGATGTTGTATAGGGCCCTGGTAAGACCACATCTGGAGTATTGTATACAGTTTTGGTCTCCTAATTTGAGGAATGACATCCTTTTAATTGAGGCATTGCAGCGTAGGTTCACGAGATTGATCCCTGGGATGGTGGGACTGTCATATGAGGTAAATTTGAAAAGACTAGGCTTGTATTCACTGAAGTTAAGAAGGATGAGAGGGGATCTTATAGAAACAAATAAAATTATAAAAGGACTGGACAAGCTAGATGCAGGAAAAATGTTCCCAATGTTGGGCGAGTCCAGAACCAGGGGACTCAGTCTTAGAATAAAGGGGAGGCCATTTAAAACAGAGGTGAGAAAAATCATTTTCAGCCAGAGAGTTGTGAATTTGTGGAATTCTCTGTCACAGAGGGCAGTGGAAGCCAAATCACTGGATGGATTTAAGAGAGAGTTAGATAGAGCTCTAGGGGCTAGTGGAATCAAGGGATATGGGGAGAAGGCAGGCACAGGTTATTGATTGGGGACGATCAGACATGATCACAATGAATGGCGGTGCTGGCTCAAAGGGCCGAATGGCCTCCTCCTGCACCTATTTTCTATGTTTCTATGATTCTAAGATCAAATAACTAGTTTTGTATTTTAAAGACAGATACAGTAGGAACAGCCCCTTCGGCCTATCCAGTCCACATTGACCACCAATCATTCGTTCATACCAGTTCTACAAACCTGCATGTTTTCAGGATGTAGGGGGAAACCGGAGCACCCAGTGGCACTGTGGCGCAGCGGAAGGGTTGCTGCCTTACAGGGCCAGAGACCCGGGTTTGATTCTGACTACGTCTGTACAGAGTTTGTATGTTCTCCCTGTGATCTCGTGAGTTTACTCCGGGAGCTCTGGTTTCTTCCTACAATCCAAAGAGGTCCAGGTTTGTAATTGGCTTCGTTAAAAATTGTAAATTGTCCCTGGTGAGTACAATAGTGTTAATGTAAGGGGATCGCTGATCGGCGCGGAGTCGGTGGGTCAAACGGCCTGTTTCTACGCTGTATCTCTAAACTAAATTTATTTAAACTGAACCAGTTTGGTGTCATCTGCAAACTTACTATTCATGGCTTCTACATTCTTATCCAAAGCATTGATATGAACCACTAATCCATTATAGGTAGCAGTTCTCGAAGCAGCACTTGTTCTACGTTCTATGTTAAATGCAGGATTAACCTTGTGCTTGTATCCCTGGAAATCAGGTGATGGAGTCTCTCCAAACTGGGATGTAAAATGACCTAGCACCCCCTCTGCTTTTTCTTTTTGATTTTGGCTTATTTTCATTGACTGAGCCACTCCAGTATTGTTGGCTGAGGCCACACCACATGTTTCTCGAAGCAAAGGCTACAGCCCATGCCAACATTCAGCTACTTAAGCAGTATTGGAGGCTTTGCAACACTAAATGTGATCTGCCTGGTCTAAGCCCAGATGAAAATTGCCTCTTATTACTTGTCAGTTGGAGATCAAACCGAGGTAAACACTTGATGCTTGAACCCATTGCATTTGGGTCAGCTGTGAAAAAAAAAACTTTGCCCTGGGGATTCCTTTTGACATCGCAATGAAAGGCTGTTTACACTCCGAGAAAGTGATGCCCAGTCAAGCCAAGTGGTTTGTTGTTGGCTGCTTTTTGGTTAATCCACCAAATCGCTTTGGGGCATATCTATGCAGCCATTACCACTAATTGAAGAGAGATGCAACAAGGCAATGCTGTTGTTAATTGGAAAATTTGCTCAGGCTTAGGCATCACATTCCAAAAGACAGAATTAAAGAGATGTGAAGGAAGCACTTGATTCTGCGATGCAAGGCTGAAAAGGGTAATTTTTACATTTGCTATTTTCATTATATTTTTGGAAAACTGAACCATAAATGTTTATATGTAATACCCAGATATTTGGGCTCGGCAAGAGATACAGATGGTAAAATCCTCAGCAGACGGGTCGTTAATTAATGGCTTGGTGTTAATATAAAATCCTACAGCTGTCCGCCAATTGTGACTGCTACAGTGTGTGGGGCCATAGTTTAGATTAGTTTTGAATTACAGCATGGAAACAGGCCCTTCGGCCCACCGACTCCATGCCGACCATCGAACATCCATTTCCCATCCACTCTCTACGCATCAGGAGCAAATTTCACGGAGGCCAATTAACCTACAAACCTGCACATCTTTGGGACGTGGGAGGAAACCGGAGCACCCGGAGGAAACCCGTTCTGTGACAGGAAAAACCTGCAAACTCCACACAGACAGCAATTCACCTACAAACCTGGAGCACCAAGTGGAAACCTAAGCGGGTGACAGGGAGAATGGGCAAACCACTGCATCGAGCCTGGTTCTCTGGCGCTGTGAGGTAGCAGCTTTACCGCTGCGGCACTGTGCTGCCCTTAATGTTCAATGTTGTCTCATGACACATTCACTCTCTACACACTAGGGACAGTTTTACAGAAGCCGCAGACCTGAATTTGATCCTGACTACGGGTGCTGTCTGTATGGGGTTTGTATGTTCTCCCTGTGACCATGTGGGTTTCCTTTGGGTACTCTGGTTTCCTCCTCCATTCCAAAGGTGTGCAGGTTTGTGGATTTATTGGATTCGGTAAAGAATGTAAGTTGTCCCTGGTGTGTAGGATAGTGCTCGTGTACAATAAACTAAACTGAACTAAGCTTCTCAAATGCAACTATTGTATCTACCTGCATCACCACGCCTGGCAGTATGTTCCAGTGCATTCCAGGGCAATTTAGTGCCTTAACATTGTTTATTCAAATGTTAAAAATATTTTACAATTTATTTTTAAAATCATTTTTAATCATTTCTAATTATCTTTGAATGTTTTTGAACATCACCATAGACAAAATTGCAGGTGAAAGGTCATTGACCTGAAATTAACTCTTTGCCACTCTCCACTGATGCTGTTTGATATGTCCGTATCATCAGCTGCTTATTTTAACTTTGGTGTCGTCCACAGATCTCTACGCATAAGATTTCCAACCTGAGTCTTTAAATGAACTCATTACAGTGTTCACATTGCAAATCCACATTCATCAAATTTAATGATGCATCTGTTAACTTTACTGTAACAATGACGTATTGGAGAAGAGACAAGACTTACTGCCCCAAACTCAACAACACATAGTTTATTATCAAAAAACAACAATATAGGAAGGGTATGGGATTGGGAGAAATGGATTGAGTCCAGGTCAGGGACAGCTGAGGAGTGGGGGGAGGAAGAAAGGGTTGTTTGTAGGTTAGTGACTTAAAATTGGAGAATTCAATGTCCAAACCACTAGGTTGTAAGCTGCCCAATCTTGCCTTATTTATATACCTCAACCTACATTTTACCAGCTGCTTAATTCAGATATACAGCCTTTGGCCCACCGGGTCCGTGCCGATCAGCGAACCCAAAAAAATGAACACTATCCTACACACACGAAGGAATTTTTTTACATTTACTAAGCCAATTTATCTGTACGTCTTTGGAGTGTGGGAGGAATCCGAAGATCTTGGAGAAAACACACGCAGGTCACGGGGAGAACGTACAAACTCTGTACAGACAGCACCTGTAGTCGGGATCAAACCCGGGTCTCCAGCGTTGCAAGCATTGTCAGGCAGCTGCACCTCCGTGCCTCCCCTGTTCTGGGTGATTTCCAGCTTTCTGTCGCCAGGTCAATAGCTCAGGTCCCTGGATACAAATTTGGTTTAGTTTATTTTAGTTTAGTTTAGTGCATTTATAGTCACGTGTACTGAGTGAGGTACAGTGAAAGGCTTTTTTGTTACATGCCATCCAGTCAGTGAGAAGACTACATGATTACAATCAAGCTGTCCACAGTGTGAAGATACAGGATAAAGGGAATAACATTTAGCGCAAGATAAAGTCCAGCAACGTCCAAATTGAACCAGTGAGAATGGGGATGGTTGGATAATTCTGCCGTCAATTTCACTGGAGGACTACAATCATTGATGATGATTGATGATGATCAATATTAAGATTAATAATAATAATAATAAACATTTATTTTATATAGCGCTTTTCCAAGTGCTCAAAGACGCTTTACAAAACGGTCAAGACATAAAAACAAACAGACGAACTGTCCTGACGGAGAAGCGGCGAACAAATAGTGCCAGCGTCCTCTCACGTCAGGGTCCGGCAGTAGACAATAAAGAACACAAGACACACAATTACAATTTAACACAAACAGCCATCACAGTGATTGCTCCAGGCACACCCTCACTGTGATGGAAGGCAAAGATTAGAGATACAGCATGGAAACAGGCTCATCATTGTGGGCCAAAGGGTCTGTTCCTGTGCTGTAACGTTCTATGTTCTATGTTCACATCGAGTTGGCGTGCGGCGTGCGATGGAACTTGGAAGTGATGCTTTTGCCACCCATTGTTCTTATTCTTCAGGTTAAGAGAGGCCACAGACACTGGTGAAACTGACTAAACACATTTCAGACTAATTGTTCATCTATGGCACGATGCAGAGAACACCAGGGATAATTGCCATCTTCCTTTTCCCAGTCAGATCCCCTGACTTACAGCAAATAATCACCGGTGCTTCGTTATTTTCAAGCGTGTTGGCTTTTCTCAATTAAAATAAATACTGGCATGGAGAAGAATGTGTACATCTTGCCCTCTGGAACGTAAATTCAAAGGTAGAATAACAGTGTGGGCACATGCAGTCTGCAAGGTCATATTAATATCAGGCAGTGTACAAAATATAAGCTCATCTGATTGTGTGGTGGCATGTAATTTGAAAAATTCTTGCCCTGCCATAGTAATAAAATTGTGAGGTTACGCCACTAAGTGGGAATTTTTAAGTCGTAATGAGCACTTAAGTATTGTACAAACTGCCAGGTCACTCTATTATATGGTGACATGTATAATTATGAGTATTGTGGTGTACATAAACTGACAATTGTAAATAATATTTAAAATGCAGAGGTAACAGAGAAGCGTGGTTATGCTGCAAATTACATACAACACAAAACTAAAGAAACAAACTATTTAATAGAAACAAGGAACTGCAGATGATGATTTACAAAAAAAATAGACACAAAATCCTGGAGTAACTCAGCGGGTCAGGCAGCATCCCAGGAGGACATGTACATGAACATAGATGTTGGCTTGAGGGAGGGAAGGGGGGCAGGGAAGAAGCTAGAAAAAAGCTCTTGTCTAGCTCTTGTTCACCCCCTTCCCCCCATAATCAATTTGAGCAAGGGTCTCACTCTTAGTATATAGATAGATAGCCGGGCGTGGAATCGTTGGGCCCAAATCTGCGGGCCTGAAAACCCTCCATCCAGACCTCTCCTGCAGGCCAGGCATCCCTCCCCCAACTGACGACACTCACCCACTCCATCCCCCCTCAACCCCACTTAAAACTCCCCTGGGGCCAGGGGCGGGTGAAGGGGGGGGAGGAAAGGGGTGAGTGAGCCACTCACCCCGGCTCCCATCGCGCCAGTCAGCAGCAGGAGAGCTCTCCTTCCCCTCCCCTCCTTGGCCACCAATCCGGCACTGGAGCAGGTCCCGCGCTGGTGGCCATCTTGGGCACCCCCCTCCTCATTGGCCGCCACTCCCGTCACTCGGGTGGGTCCTGCCCCCGGCTGCCATCGGGTACCCCCCCCTCCCATTAGCTGCCACTCCCGTCACTCGGGCGGGCACCCCTTGATGGCCATATTGGGCACCCCACCCCTCATTGGCCGCCACTCCTGTCACTC
The DNA here is from genome assembly GCF_053455715.1 of Rhinoraja longicauda. Lineage (NCBI taxonomy): Eukaryota > Metazoa > Chordata > Chondrichthyes > Rajiformes > Arhynchobatidae > Rhinoraja > Rhinoraja longicauda. The sequence continues at coordinate 37,068,291 of NC_135966.1, read as the reverse complement.
AGGCAGGTCCCACCCCCAGCGGCCATCGTGGGCACCCCCCCCCATTGGCCGCCACTCCCGTCACCCAGGCGGATCCCACTGTGATGTCGAACGTGGCTGACTGTCAAGACAAATGGAAAAGTGTTTTTTTTTTATTTTAAAATGTCAATGACTTTAAAAATATAACACAAATTTGAATTAAACGTCGTTAATACAGACGGCAGGACAATGGGGAGTAAGTTGGGCCTAAAATTGTTGCGCTATCGTGTACCGTTTTGGCCGTATTTCGGGAGCAAACGGTCAAATATAGCTACAAACAAGATGAGAGTTTTAGTAATACATAGATTGTCGCAGATACCACGGTACAATGAAAAGCTTTGTTTTGTGTTCTATCCAGTCAAATTAGATAACAATACATGTAAATATAATCAAGCCAAACTCAAGTACAGTCGGTAGAGTAAAGGAAAAAATACAGAAGGCAGATTATAGTTGGGTCGAGACCCTTCTTCACACTAAATAATTTAAAATAATGTCAGAGTTGCTGCAGAGTGGAGGGCTGTAAGTTCAGAGGGGGTGAGGTGAGAGTAGGCTAAGGGAATGGGAAAGTAGTGATGGCTGATGTCACGCCGGCAGTTAGAAATGAACAGGTCTATCGAGGGTAGAAGGTAGTCTGGGTGAGTCCAGGAGGAGCAGGACCAGTGGAGATGGGAGAATTGGCATCACTTGGAGGTGAAGACTCCTTCCCACAGAAAACGGGACGGAGACAGAGGTGACGGAAGAAAAGCGCTATGTCATGGTGGACCTAGAACTCGTTGGGGTGAGGGCAGAGGGTTTTTCCACTCGATTCTCAACAGATCTGAACTTTCCATGATACATTAAAAAAAAGGTTGCCCTTGCCGATACACGATACCTTTATAATTGATCCTGACTGTGGGTGCTGTCTGTACAGAGTTTGTACGTGACAGTTTTGGTTTTCTCTGGGTGCTCTGGTTTCCTCCCAAACTCCAAAGACATACAGGTTCCTTGGTTAATTGGCTTCGATAAAATTTATAAATTGTCCCTTGTGTGTAGGATAGTAGTTTTGTACGGGGATCGCTGCTCGGCATGGATTCGGTGGGCCGACGGGCCTGTTTCTGCACTGTATCTCTAAAGTCACGGTGGCGCAGCGGTAGAGTTGCTGCCTTACAGCGAATGCAGCGCCGGAGACTCAGGTTCGATCCTGACTACGGGCGCCGTCAGTACGGAGTTTGTACGTTCTCCCCGTGACCTGCGTGGGTTTTCTCCGAGATCTTCCGCTTCCTCCCACACTCCAAAGACGTACAGGTATGTAGGTTAATTGACTGGGTAAATGTAAAAATTGTCCCTAGTGTGTGTAGGATAGTGTTAATGTGCGGGGATCGTTGGGCGGCGCGGACACGGTGGGCCGAAGGGCCTGTTTCTGCGCTGTATCTCTAAATCTAAAAAATCTAGAATCTAAACAGTTTCAGATAACCAGCCTTTACAATTTGTAGCAAGCCTGACTAGTGCTGAGGCGAAGGTGGAAGATTGGCTCACTTTTCTCCCTTCTCTAATGCGTTTTTGATCTTTTTGGTATTTCTCAGCATTCTCTTTCATTGCAAATTCCAAGCGACTGCAATGCTTTGTAGTTCATCTCCAGTATTTTTCTTTCTCTCGTCTGAATTCCTACACCTGCTGTTTACACCACCTCCTGACGGATTAACTGCGAGTAATACATCTTCATCAGCGTCTCTAAGCTCCCTTGTTCAGCATCTCTTGGTCTCTTCCCATCATAGATATTTCCAAGATCTCTCCACCCTTCCCAATTTTCCTGTCGCTTAAAAATGTACTACATTTCTGTAGACTTTTCCCAGCTTTGATGGAAATTCCTCAGGTCAAGTCAAATTTATTTGTCACATACACATACACGATGTGCAGTGAAATGAAAGTGGCAATGCCTGCGGGTTGTGCACAAAAAGAATTACAGTTACAGCATATAAATAAAGTTAATAAGTTACTATTAGTGTCGACAAAAATTTAGTCTCTGGGGTTATAAAAGTTGACAGTCCTGATGGCCTGTGGGAAGAAGCTCCGTCTCATCCTCTCCGTTTTCACAGCGTGACAGCGGAGGCGTTTGCCTGATCGTAGCATCTGGAACAGTCTGTTACTGGGGTGGCAGGGGTCCCTCATGATCTTACTTGCTCTGGATCTGCACCTCCTGATGTATAGGTCTTGCAGGGGGATGAGTGTAGTTCCCATGGTGCGTTCTGCCGAACGCACTACTCTCTGCAGGGCCATCCTGTCCTGGGCAGAGCTGTTCCCAAACCAGACTGTAATGTTGCCGGACAGGATGCTCTCTACAGCCCCAGAGTAGAAGCAATGAAGGATCTTCAGAGACACTCTGAATTTCCTCAGTTGTCTAAGGTGGTAAAGGAGCTGCTTAGCCTTACCCACCAGTGCGGCAATGTGCATTGCCCACGTCAGATCCTCTGCGATGCGGACTCCCAAGTATTTAAAACTGCTCACCCTATCCACAATCGACCCATTTATCTCCAGTGGCGTGTACGTCCTTGGATGTTTAGCCCTTGTGAAGTCCACAATCAGCTCCTTTGTTTTAGTGACATTTAGGTCAGGCATCATCCATGTTTCTCTCTCTATCATTGTTGCCTGATTTATGTTCCTGAAGGCAAGAAGTACGGATTTGCTCAAGCAAATTTTATTCTATCTTCCGATTTTCAGCATCTGCAATTTTTTTTGACCGTCTTCTCCCTTGAAATACAGCAATCAATGTTTATTTATTTTGTTTGTAGGATGTGGACATTGCTGGGAATGCAAGTATTTATTGCCCATCCATAGCCTCACCTGACTAGTGGAGCTCCTGATTCAAAAGCAGATCTCCTCACCATATCTAGGTTTACAAAGGACATAGAGCGTAGAACAGGCCAGGACAACACAGGAACAGGCCCTTCAGCCCACAATGACTGTACCAAACATAAGGTCAACATACCCTATATACTATTACCAACTGCCTCCCATTGATCCATATCCTCCCATTCCCTGCATATCCATGTGTCGATCTAAAAACAATTGAAGGCCACTTTTGCATCTGCTTCCACCACCACATCTAGCAACACATTCCTGGCATCCAATACACTCTGCGTAAAAAAACTTGTCCCTTACATCTCCTTTGAACTTTGTCTCTCGCAATAAAGCTATTTATAAAGCAAGGAGCCGCACAGCGGCACAGTGATAGAGATGCTGCCTTACAGCGCCAGAGACCCGGGTTTGATCCTGACTAAAGGTGTTGTCAGTATGGAGTTTGTTCGTTCTCCCTGTGACCACATGGGTTTTCTCAGCCTGCTCCGGTTTCCTCACACACTCCAAAGACATGCGGGTTTGTCGGTTAATTGGCTTCAGTAAAATTGTAAATTGTCCCTGGTATGTAGGATAGTGCTATTCTACATTGAGCGGCGCGGACTCGGTGGGCCAAAGGGCCTGTTTCCACACTGTATCTCTAAAGTCTAAAATCTATGCCCTATGGTGTTTGATGTTTCCAGCCTGGAAAAAAAGATTTTGACTGTCAACCCTATCTACGCCTCTCATCATTTTATGTACTAGTGGTCAAATAAGATGCGGATGGCAAATTTCCCCCCTGAAGGACATGAGAGAACCAAATGTGTTACATGGTCAATGTGAAAACACTTATTTTCATTTCTTATTTTCCATGTAATCATTTGCATTTAATTTCCCCATGTTAGGGTTTGAAATAATGTCCCTGGATTAATGATCCAAGTCTCTGGAAGTTAGCCAATGAACATTTCCTTTGAAAAATCAGACACACAAAAAAAGCCTACAAATTATTGACCATTAATCTTAATGTCCCAGTATTGGAAATGAATAACATAAATCAAGAAGATCGGCAATTTGATCGTAAGTCAAGATCAATGATGATTCAGTTAGGGTGATTTCGGCCTCTGAACTGCTGTGTGCTCTGCTCCACTACTACTCAACAGGGTTGGGAACAAAGCATGCGATTCTCTGTTATGCTGTGGGAGTTTTTCCACTCCCACAGGTTCAGCCTTTTGAGATAAATTTGAAAGCAAGGTGCCATTTGCTCTCTTGGGTGATTGCACTTTATAATTTCATAAGGTCATAGGTTTAGAGGGGCAGAAGTAGGCCATTCGGCCCATCAACTCCACTCCGTCATTCAATGATGGGCAGTCTATCTCTCCATCTCAACCCCATTCTCCTGCCTTCTCCCAATAACTCCTGACACCCTCGCCAATCAGGAATCTATCTATCACTGCCTTAAAAATATCCATTGATTTGCCCTCAACAGCCGTCTGTGGCAATGAATTCCACAGATTCACCGACTGAGGCAATTCCTCCTCATCTCCTTCCTAAAGGAACATCCTTTCATTCTGAGACTGACCTCGGGTTCCAGACTCTCCCACCAGTGGAAACATCCTCTCCACAACAACATCTCAAGAATCATAAGAAGTAGGATATCAAAAATGCATTAATGGGTTTCTATTTAAAACAAAAATAAGATTTAAATCTATTGCCGCTTGGTAATATTACATAAACACAAATTCAACCAGACAAGTACCTGACTATTATATTAATGGACCAGTACTCTGGGAAGCGTGAAACACAATAAACATTTCTCTGTTATTCATGGAGAAAAAGTAATCTCTCTTGGCTCCGAGAAAGAGGATCATATCTGAGACTTGAAAGCTTTACAACGAAGCAATTATCAATCAGCTTTTCAAGTAGCTTAAAAGATGCTCTCACTGACACGGCAAGAATCCCAGGCAAATGGTATTCATGCAGTTATGAAAGGTAATTAGAAACAAACTTTAACAATAAAGTGCAAGAAATACGCAGCAGATCTTTCAGGTTTTCAAAAGGAAATGGACAGGTTCCTGTTTTGGCTGTCGAGTTTTCATTGGGCTTGTCCAGAACGTTCCGGCCCCATTTAAAGCTTCCGCTGTATGTCAGTGCGGCTTTGTTGCCTCTGATGTAAGAGGCAAGGTTGCAGGGTTCAGAGTGATGTTCCAGTGCGCACTTATAATAGGTGTCAACTTTAGACAATAGACAATAGACAATAGGTGCAGGAGTAGGCCATTCAGCCCTTCGAGCCAGCACCGCCATTCAATGCGATCATGGCTGATCACTCTCAATCAGTACCCCGTTCCTGCCTTCTCCCCATACCCCCTCACTCCGCTATCCTTAAGAACTCTATCCAACTTTGAGATGCGTTGTTCCACAAGTTCTTTTTTTCACCGAGTTCGCGCCGACCAGCGATCACCCCAAACCCCAGCACTATCCTACACACTGCCAAACCCCAGCACTATCCTACACACTGCCAAACCCCAGCACTATCCTACACACTGCCAAATCCCAGCACTATCCTACACACTGCCAAACCCCAGCACTATCCTACACACTGCCAAACCCCAGCACTATCCTACACACTGCCAAACCCCAGCACTATCCTACACACTACCAAACCCCAGCACTATCCTACACACTGCCAAACCCCAGCACTATCCTACACACTACCAAGCCCCAGCACTATCCTACACACTGCCAAACCCCAGCACTATCCTACACACTGCCAAACCCCAGCACTATCCTACACACTACCAAACCCCAGCACTATCCTACACACTGCCAAACCCTAGCACTATCCTACACACTGCCAAACCCCAGCACTATCCTACACACTGCCAAACCCCAGCACTATCCTACACACTGCCAAACCCCAGCACTATCCTACACACTGCCAAACCCCAGCACTATCCTACACACTGCCAAACCACAGCACTATCCTACACACTGCGGATATTTTACAATATTTTAGGGCGGCACGGTAGCACAGCGGTAGAGTTGCTGCTTTACAGCGAATGCAGCACCGGAGACTCAGGTTCGATCCTGACTACGGGTGCTGTACTGTAAGGAGTTTGTACGTTCTCCCCGTGACCTGCGTGGGTTTTCTCCGAGATCTTCAGTTTCCTCCCACACTCCAAAGACGTACAGGTATGTAGGTTAATTGGCTGGGTAAATGTAAAAAATTGTCCCTAGTGGGTGTAGGATAGTGTTAATGTGCGGGGATCACTGGGCGGCACGGACTTGGAGGGCCGAAAAGGCCTGTTTCCGGCTGTATATATATGATATGATATGATGATGATAATTTTCAGAGGCCAATGAACATACAAACCTGTGGTTCTTTGGAGTGTGGGAGGAAACCCAGAGAAAACCCATGCAATCACAGGGAATAACGTGCTGGCGACGTCCCTGGTCTGGGTCGATCTCGGGTTTCTGGCGCTGTGGGGCAGCAGGTCTGCCGCTGCGACACTGTTCAGACATTGAGACCCACTCTCCGTGCTTTCAAACTACCCTTTAAATCCATTAGAGATAGTAAACGGTGATGTCGGAAAATAACTGCAGATGCTGGTACAAATCGAAGGTATCACAAAATACTAGAGTAGCTCAGCGGGTCAGGCAGCATCTCTGAAGAGAAGGAATGGGTGACGTTTCGGGTCGTGACCCTTCTTCAGACTGACCTTCTTCAAACGGTGATGTCTCGTTGGAAAGATGACTTTGCAACATGTTTTCAGTCATGAAGCATCAAGATAGATCCTGCTTTCAACATTAGTAACAGAAACCTGCATTGATGCACCACCTGAGGTCGTGAAGACATCCCAATATACTTCACGGAAGGACAGTCATATAAAATGTGACAACAAACTACATGGAAAGGTTGCAATCAAGAGCCTGGTCAGAAGAAAAAGGAGATTTTTATGAGAAGCTTTAAAGGGGAAATAGTGGGATAGAGTTTGAATTTACAGTTTAGGGGCTTGTCCTGTAAAAGCAAAAACTTTATTCTTTGGAACACAGGAGGCTGAGTGGGATCGTATAGAGGCGTATAAAATCATGAGGGGAATTGATGCCCTTGTAGCGAGTCTGATAGCGGATGGGTGGTGCAGACGAAGTTTATTGCATGGTCCAAAAACTCCGTGACAATCGCAACACTCAAACTGTAGACAACTACCTAACGTCTTACCTAAACGGAGTTCAACGCTAGACTGACTATCTCTCCCACGCTGGCACACCTGGTGACCTCGCTAGCCAATCCGAGGGTTCGAACTCTCCCAGCCAATCCCTATGTCCCTACATGATCCCCCCCAGAACCCTCGGTACCGTACCTCACGGGCGCCCGGACCGCCCGACCTGAACGCGTACGGAGAGGGGAGGCCGGTACCGCCAGCGACGAAGGAGGCGGGGAGGGCCCCGCCGGTGGAGACGATGGGGGCGCCGCTGGAGGGGGAGGGAGGGGGGACCCTGCAGGTGTAGGCGATGGGGGCGTGGCTGGAGGGGGCAGAGTAAACACAGCCGTGGGCAGCGGAGGCCCGAGCGGTGGGAGAAGAGACGCAGCTGGGGAACCAGGTGGGCCGGCCAGAGGTCGGCCCCGGCGAGGAGGTTGGGCCACCAGCACGGGACGGTCCTGGTCCAAGTGGGCCGGTTTCAGCCGGGAGACAGAGACGAGCTCCTGTCGGGTGCCCACTTGTAAAGTGAAGGTGACCGTCCCCCTTTTCAGCACCTGGAACGGGCCCTGGTAGACCGGCTGCAGAGGGGGGCGGTGGGAATCCCGCCGGAGGAAAACGAACTCGCAGTCCTGCAAGTCCGCCCGGGACGTGCACTGCGATACTCCCGTGACTGGAGGCCGGGACTGGGGCCAGGGAACCTACCCGCGCCCGGAGAGAAGCCAAAATTGACGGGACAAACGACGGCAGGGGGGAGGACAAGGGAAGAATGTCACCCGGCACCCGCAGGGGCGATCCGTAGACAAGTTCCACCGAGGAGGTACCCAGATCAGACTTGGGGGCCGTGCGAATACCGAGGAGGACCCAAGGCAGCTGGTCGGCCCTATCATGGCCGGTCAGGCGGGCACAGAGGGACGCCTTCAGCTGTCGGTGGAAGCGCTCTACCATCCCGTTAGCTTGGGGATGATAGGCGGTGGTCTGCTGCAAGCGGGACCCATACAGCTGCGCAAGCGCGGCCCAGAGGGACGAGGTGAACTGGGCGCCCCGGTCGGTAGTGATGATAGCCGGGACGCCGAAACGGGCAACTCAATGTAACGCCAGGGCCCGTGCACAGGAGGCCGCCGAGGTGTCTGACAACAGAAAAACCTCCAGCCAACGAGTAAAATGGTCGACCACCGTCAGGAGATGAGTGTAGCCCCTAGAGTAGGGCAATGGACCAACCAAATCCACGTGAATGTGGAAAAAACGGACGGGCGGAACCACGAAATTCTGGTACGGGGGCTGGACGTGGCGGTGGACCTTGGAGGTCTGGCACGGGATGCAGGCGCGGGCCCAGGCGGCCACCTGCTTCCGCAGGCCGTGCCAGGCAAATCGGGCGGCCACCATGGCCGAGGTCGCCCGAATGGACGGGTGTGCCAGGCCATGAATAGCCTCAAAAACCTTACGCCGCTGGGCGGTCGGCACAACTGGGCGAGGGCGGGGAAGGGAAACGTCGCACCAAAGTGTGGTACCTGTGGGGCCGCACGCTACCTGGGCCAACCGCAACCCTGAGGCGGTGGAGGCGTACGCTGAGGCAATTCCTTCCAGGCGCTGAGCCTCCGCTAGCTCCTGGAAATCCACCTCGCCCCCCACCGCAGCAACAGAGGAAGTGGCCGGCCGGGACAGGGCGTCAGCAACGGCGTTGAGCCTAGCCGCGATGTGGCGAACATCTGTGGTGAACTCCGAAATGAGGGTGAGGTGCCGTTGCTGGCGGGCCGACCACGGATCAGAAACCTTAGAAAAAGCAAACGTGAGGGGTTTGTGATCCGTGTAGGCAACAAAAGAGCGGCCCTCCAAAAAATACCGGAAATGGCGAACAGCTAAATAGAGGGCCAGGAGCTCCCTGTCGAAGGCACTGTATTTCAGCTCAGGTCGAGTGAGCTGCCGGCTGAAAAATGCCAGAGGCTGCCAGTGACCGTTGACCTGCTGCTCTAAGACCCCACCCACCGCCACGTCTGAGGTATCCACCGTCAGGGCCGTGGGGGCAGAGGAGCGGAGGTGCACGAGCATGGTGGCGCTCACGAGGGCCTGCTTAACCGCGTCAAAAGCCGCCTCGGCAGCTGTGGACCAGACCAACTCAGCGGGGTTACCCGCGAGGCATTGAAAAAGGGGGCGCATGATCCGAGCTGCCGCAGGCACGAACCGGTGATAAAAAATCACCATGCCCACGAATTCCTGCAAGCCCTTGATGGTGGTAGGGCGGGGAAAAGAGCGGACGGCGTCCACCTTAGCGGGCAAAGGAGTGGCACCGGCCGGTGTGACCCGGTGACCCAGGAAATCCACCGCGGACAGGCCAAACTGGCATGTGGACGGGTGGAGGATCAGGCCGTGGTCTTGCAGCCTCTGGAACACAGTGCGAAGGTGGACCAGGTGCTCTGGGACCGAACGACTGGCAACCAGAATGTCATCGAGATAAATAAACACAAAAGACAATCCGCGACCCACATGATCCATGAGACGCTGGAATGCCTGAGCCGCGTTTTTGAGACTGAACGGCATCCGCATCCAAATTGAGGAACTCCTCCCGAGCCGGGGCCAACTTGTCGGGAGGTAGGCGCCGCGCCCGGGCGAAAACAGGCGGCCCCTCGGTAGGGATGAAGTGGATGACACCGTGCTTATCGGAAGGTGCATCGAACCGCTGGACGAGGAGCTGCGGGAAGTCGGCGAGGACCGCAGCGAACTGACCGGGAGCCGTGGTGATGGCCTGGATCGACGGGCAGGGTGGGGTGGCAGGTGGAGGAGTAGCAGGCTCCATACTGCCTGCCGAGGGTTGTAGGCCCTTCCCGCGGACGTCTGCGACCAACGAAAAAGCCCAGAGGAAATCCGCGCCCAGAATAGCCTGGCCCACGTCGGCAACGATGAAATCCCAATGGTAGGTCTCGGACCCGAAGGACAGGGACATGGCCCTCTTACCGTAGGTGCGGATGGGACTGCCGTTGACCGCAATGAGGGACGGACCCTTCCTACCTGCTCGAACTTCACAGCCGTAGGGAGGCACGATGCTAACGACCGCTCCCGTATCGACCAGAAAAACGGTGCCGGTACCTCGATCTGTGGCGTAGAGGCGGCGGTTGCGGCCGATCGAGACTGCCTCTACATTCGATCGGCCGAGGCATTTCCCGGAAAGGAACACGGAGCCCTGCAATTTCAGGCTTCACTGCCCCACCGCTTGTGGAAAAAACACCAGCCGCGCCTGTGCGGCTCTGTTGCTTGGGCCCGCTGCAAAATGGCGGGCGCTGCAGCCCCGTCTTGGCGGGCTGTCTGTAAAATGGCGGCCGATGCACCGCCATCTTGGCCGCGCGGCCGGTTGCTGTTAGGCCTCGAAACCCGATTTACCGAGTCATCTCGTGTGGAGCCCTCCGTAACGAGCGCGTCGGCTTTCTCTGCGAACGCTACCGGGTCTTCGAAAGAGACGTCCGCCAACACTAACCTGACGTCCCGGGGCAATTTCTCCCAGAATGCCGCTTCAAACATCATGCAAGGCTGGTGGTCGCCGATCAAGGTTAGCATTTCTGTCATCAGGACAGACAGTAGCTGATCCCCTAGCTGCGGTAAATGTAGGAGCTTTAGGGCCCGCTGGTTTTGGCTGAAGCCAAAAATCCTCAGCAGGAGCTTCTTGAGCCCCTCGTATTTCTCGGTTTGTGGAGGGTTGGTCAGGTACCGTCCCACCCGCGCGGCCACCTCGGGCTGTAGACAGCTTACCAGATGGTGGAACTTCTCTTGGTCCTCCGCAACTTTCTTGAGGTGGAACTGGGACTCTGCCTGCACGAACCACAGGTGCGGTTGATGGGCCCAGAACGGGGGTAAGTGAACGCCGCCCACGTTCGGCTGCCCACTGTTCGCTCCTACCTGCGACATGCTCTTGTGATCGTTGATCACGTCGGGGTCACCAATGTAGCGAGTCTGATAGCGGATGGATGTTGCAGACGAAGTTTATTGCATGGTCCAAAAACTCCGTGACAATCGCAACACTCAAACTGTAGACAACTACCTAACGTCTTACCTAAACGGAGTTCAATGCTAGACTGACTATCTCTCCCGCGCTGGCACACCTGGTGACCTCGCTAGCCAATCTGAGGGTTCGAACTCTCCCAGCCAATCCCTATGTCCCTACACCCTCACGAATGCACAGAGTCTTTACCCAAGGTACGGGAATCACGAACCAGAGGACATAGGTTTGTGATAGGGCAAAGATTTAATTGGGAGCTGAGGGGCAACTTTTTCCATCAGAGAGTGGAGGGTTTATAGAATGAGCTGCCAGAGAAGGAAGTTGAGGCAACATTTTAAAGACACCCGGACAGGTACATGGATAGGAATGGTTTAGAGGGATATGGACACAATAGGGGCAAATGGGACGAGCTTAGTTGGGGCATCTTGGTTGGCATGGATGAGTTGGGCCAAAAGGCATGTTTCTGTCTAAATGACTCTATGACCTTGAGGTTCTCAATACCACCCTGAATGCTTCTTCTCCACTTCGAGCAGTGAAGGAAGAGAGATTCTCACGGGTTAGTGGGAGGTTGCTATCCTTCTTTCAGCACATGTACAAAATCATGAGAAGGATAGATCAGATAAACACAGAGTCTTATGCCCAGAGTAGGGGAATCAAGAACCAGAGGACACAGGTTTGTGAGGGGGGGAAGTTATAAAGGGAAACTGAGAGGTAACTTTTTTTACACTAGTGTAGATGGGACATGTTGATTAAATTAGGAAATTAGGGCCGAAGTGTATGATACTATGAATCTATGACATCCTTGCATCTATGGTTACAAGATAGACCCACACCAGAGCTTGGAAAAAGTGTCTGGCATGCACTTGTCGCACTTGAAATGGTCTGGTCAGCAAAGAGGACTGAGAGTAGCTTAGACCTCAGTCATATGGGAGGGGACTCTGAAACAGTTTGCCTTAACCTTCCATCAAATTTGTAGAGTTTATAGATCAGTTGGAAATGTTGAAATTTCAGCAGGGAAATGGCAGATGGAGATTTACTGGGGCAGCACGTGGCACAGTGGTAGAGTTGCCACCGTACAGCACCAGAGACCAAGGTTATAGGTGCTGTCTGTACAGAATTTGTACATTCTCCTCATGACCACGTGGGTTTTCTCCAGGTGCTCCTGTCTCCTCCCATAGTCCAAAGACTTACAGGTTTGTAGGTTAATTGGCTTCGGTAAATATTGTAAATTGTCCCTTGCGTATAGGATAGTGTAGCGTAGGGGGATTGTTGGGCAGCGTGGACTCGGTGGAGTTTAGTTTATTGTCACATGCATCGAGGTACAGTGAAAAGCTTTTGTTGCGCGCTAACCAGTCAGCGGAAAGACAATACATGATTACAATTCAGCCATCCACAGTGTACAGATACAGGATAAAGCGAGCAACATGAATAACGTTTAGTGCAAGATAAAGCCAGTAAAGTCTGATTAAAGATAGTTCGAAGGCCACCAATGAGGTAAATAGGAGCTCAGGACCAATCTCTAGTTGGCGATAGGGTGGTTCGTCTTCTTCTTGCGTTTGAGGCAGCAGAAGTTATAAAGCTGCTTCTGCTTCTGCTGTCTCTGTTTGTTGTCGTTTGCCTGACTGATGTCAGTTGACAGGGCTCACCACGGGGAGGTCGACAACATGAGTCCCGATAGGGTGGTTGAGTTGCCTGTTTCCAAATACACAGGACAAGATATTAGAAATCCAAAGTGCCAAATGTCAATTTGCTCCCGGTGGTAATGGGAGGCTTATGCACTCACCTATGCTCCTCCGATGTTGAGAAAGGCTAGGCAGACACGTCATTGGGGCTATCAAGTGGGCACCTACTTTCATCGACGTTTCGCTGATTGGACCCACGACGTCTCCAATAGGCTCAGCAGTGCATTCTGGCGTCCCAGAACCACCCCCCTCTGCATCTGCCTAGCCGGCTTATTTGGGAGACCAGATGGGGTCTTTCCTCTTCAGCCAGAGCCACTGGCTACTCCGTTCTGCCACCCGTGATGTTTCCTTGATAGCCTGGCGTAGGGCTTGTCCGCTGATCCCCAGATCCTTCATCAGTCTTACGGTGGATGTTGCCACAAATCCTCGACATCCAACTTCTACCGGGCAGATCTTTGCTCTCCAGCCCCGCTGATAATAGCTGGGAAGAAACTCCCCGAATCTGCAGGGCCAAAGGTTTGTGCTGTTTCTCTCAAGTAAACTGAAACTGAATGTATAAATAAGGAATTTAATGGACTTGAAGAATAATGCTAGAGAAAGTTGACCCTTTCAGTATTCAGCTCCATGGGCTGACATTGGTTCTTTGTCCACTGTTGCTTTCTCTCCATCAGAAATAGCGTACTGTGATGGAACCCTGTGGATGCACACAATCCTACTATAATGGTGGTTTCGCTTTGAATCCAGACGGGAATGTCTTAATATTCAATTTTACATGCATGCCTACTTCCAAAAAAATAATCTTAGTGCCTGTAAACATTGAGCAATATGCTAAAATTATACTGTCAGCGGTGAAAATTATATATCCATATTCTAGCACAGCTCCCTCCAATTTTCTTTGAACTGTAGGGTCTAACTTATTTATAGGTGGATGTGCTTGCTAATAATAAGACTTAGTTATTCAAATATGGATCTGAAGAATATGTATAACATTATTAGATTCACATTCTTGCACGGTCCTATCCAGAGGCACGTGCATTCAAACAAACGTGTTTCTGTTCTCCTTGGTTCAGCATACACTAGGCTTGAATGGTGTGATTAAATGCGCCACATGCACATTTGAGCAGATTCTTTTTTATTTGCAAGTATTTTTGTTTAGTTTGCCGCATGTTGAAATATTCTTCTTCTGAGACAGTTCCTCGAGATCAAAGATGACTTGGTGACATTCCTGTTTTGCGGATACCTGAGGTGGCTTGTGAGGCCAATGCAGTGTCGGAGCCTTAGGGTCTTCCACAGTTGGGATCAATTTTGGCCATAGGTGGATGATGATCTGCTCCTAATTCAAAACTTCTGTTTACTCCCTTGAGGTCTTCAATATCATTTCAAATGCACCTTCTCTACTTTAAACAGTCGAGGGTTAGAGACCCATAGGAATCAGTGGAGATGTCGGACTCCTTCAAGAAGACTGGCTTACAACCCGCCAATTGTATTGAATTTCCTTGGAAATGGCTTTGACCGGTGGAACTCAATAAATGCCACCCCTGCCATGAACATTCACCACCACTGAAAATGAATACACTGATTTTCCGGGATTCTTGGTGGAATATTCATATTATTCGATTAGCCCGACCAACAGTGGGCACAGCCTTGGGGGGGGGGGGGGGGGGGACCGAGATACCGACCCACAAAGTCAGCGTTGGAGGTCGGCTATGGGAATGGATCTGCCAGGTCTGGCCAGGCCTGTAGTTCCAGAACCCTGGCCTCAGTGGGAAAATTCGACCTGCCGATCGGTCGCAGAAGTCCCGATGAGATCGAGATCGGCCACCTCACTCGGCCCAGTCGCCACATTCCCGGAGGAAATTCCGTGTGGGATTTCAAATGCGCTCTCCGAATTAAATGAAGCTCCAGACCAAACGTTGCCGGAAAATCGGTGGTGGACCTGCAGGTTAAAGAAAAGGTGTCAAATTTACCTGGTGACAACTGGCTCTGACTGCAATCAGAAATGATCCCCTACCATTAACCTGCAACTCTGCTACCCTCTCCACAGATGCTGCCTGACCTGTTGAGTAGCCCCAACATGTTTTGACTCTATTTAGTTTTCCAGCAACCACAGCGTTTAACTTTGCAACAATGGGATAATGACCAAATCTTCTTGTATATATCGATGTCGCCTGATAGTAATCTGTTTTATTGATTTTCCATCAAACTTGTCAACAACTCAACTGGAGAAACAGCAAGCAATTCCTTTTGCTCACTCGACTCCAGTTTTATCTGCTGGCTTGAAATGTGAGCAAAAGTAACATTCTTTATATTTTGCGAAAGGAGATTTGTCTTTTTGTAAAGCAAAATAATCCAGATCACATCCTGAGTGTGGTACATTCATTTTTAAGTCCATAAAGGAAATAGAATTGTTTCGGACTCCTGTAGATGCTTTTGTTCACTGCATCACAAGGACATGTTAGTAGGTTAATTGCCTCCTGCATGCTGTCCCTTACTGTAGGTTAGAATCATGTATCAAATTGGAATTGCTGGACATGTGAAAGAGAGAAAGGTTGCAGGGACTACTGACAAATGAAAAAATCAGGGTATGAGATGAAAGGGATTGCTGCCCTGGAGCCCAGTAGAGTTCCGATACGTATAAAGATCGAAACGTATAAGATTATTAAGGGGTTGGACACGTTAGAGACAGGAAACATGTTCCCAATGTTGGGGGAGTCCAGAACAAGGGGCCACAGTTTAAGAATAAGGGGTAGGCCATTTAGAACTGAGATGAGGAAAAACTTTTTCAGTCAGAGAGTTGTGAATCTGTGGAATTCTCTGCCTCAGAAGGCAGTGGAGGCCAATTCTCTGAATGCATTCAAGAGAGAGCTAGATAGAGCTCTTAAGGATAGCGGAGTCAGGGGGTATGGGGAGAAGGCAGGAACGGGGCACTGATTGAGAATGATCAGCCATGATCACATTGAATGGCAGTGCTGGCTCGAAGGGCCGAATGGCCTCCTCCTGCACCTATTGTCTATTGTCTGTTGATGTGCCATATAGGTGGAGGTTTCTAGGTGGAGGTTTAGGTTTAGGTTAAGCTTTATTCTTGTCATGTGTACAATGATAAAGCTTTGGTTATCATACTATCCAGTCAGATGAGATAATACTGTACATAAATACAATCAAGCCAGACTCAAATACAATAGGTAGAGCAAAGGAGAAGATAGAGCGTGCAGAGCATAGTTGTAAGCATTGTAGTACATCAGTTCCATTGACACAATCTAACGTGAGTAATGACAGTTGATCCTAACTATGGGTGCTGTCTGTACAGAGTTTGTACGTTCTCCCTGTGACCGCGTGGGTTTTCCCCGGGTGCTCTGGTTTTCTCCCACATTCCAAAGGTGTACAGGTTTGTAGATTAATTGGCTTTGGTAATAATTGTAATTTGTCCGAAGTATGTGGGATAATGTTGGTGTCTGGGGATCGCTGGTAGGCTCAGACTTGGTGGGCCAAAGGGCCTGTTTCCACGCTGTATCTCTAAACAATGAGGTGGAGGTGAAATCGGATAGTACATTATTATAAGAATAAGAAAAATGTTACCCAGGTGAAGCAGATAATGTCCTTCATTCAATGTCCTCTATTCTTGTCCATTTAATCAATGTTCATTTCCACAAGCAAAGGGTTTTAGAATATGGGGACAAGATTCCACAAGCAAATGATAACTTTAAGATTAAATGATCTTTCTTTAACCAAGCCTCTGGTTTGTATGTGAGAGGTCATGTCTGGAAGGTTAGAGCACATGGGATACAAGGAGAGATAGCTGAATAGATAGAAAATAAGCTTCACGGACGGAAGCAGTGGGTGATGGTGGAAGATTGCTTTTCAGACAGGAAGCCTGTGACCAGAGGTGTGCCTCAGGATTCGTTTGTCACCCATATAATTTGGATGGGAAGGTACATGGTATGATTAGCAAGTTTGCAGATGACACAGAAATGGGTGGTATTGTAGACAGTGAAAATGGTTGTCAAAAATTGCAGCAGGATCAGGGCTGAGGAATGGTTGAAGGAATTTAATGCAAAGAAATGTGAGGTGTTGCATTTTGAGACGTCCAACATGGGCAGGACCTACGCAGTGAATGGTAGGGCTCTGGGGAGTTTTGTGGGAGCGGAGGGATCTAGGAGTGCAGTTACATAATTCAGAGTCGGTCATCAGTCAGAGTATCGCGTATAGAAGTTGTGAGGTCACGTTACAGTTATATAAGATGTTGGTGAGGCCATATTTAGAGTATTGTGTTTAGTTTTGGGCACCGTGTTATTGGAAGGATGTTGTCAAGCTGGAAAGGGTGCAGGGAAGATATACGAGGATGTTGTCAGGTCTCGAAGGCCTGAGATATATGGAGAGGTTGAGTAGGCTGGGACTTCCTTGGAGTGGCGGAGAATAAGGGGTGATTTTATAGAGGTGGTCAAAATCATGAGAGGAATAGATAAGGTAAACACAGTGTCTCCTGGCCAGTGTTGGGGAATCAAGAACCAGAGAACACAGGTTTAAGGTGAGGGGGAAAGGGTTAATAGGAACCCAAGTGGTAACTTGGTAGGGTGGTGGATGTATGGAATGAGCTGTCAGGGGAGGTAGTTGAGACAGGTGTGTTTATGAACATTTAGATAGGTACATGGATAGGATAGGTTTAGAGGGATATAGGCCAAATGCAGGCAAGTGGGACTAGTGTAAATGGGACAAATTGGTTGGTGTGGGAAAGTTGGGCCGAAGGGCCTGTTTCCATGCTGTATAACATGTAAAAAATGGGCACGTGGGTTAAGGGTATAAATCTTATTGCTTGAGAGATTAAATAATCCAGTAACACCAACGATAAATATTTCAATCATTACCGCTGTCAGCATCCCAAGATCCATAAGGAGGTCCCGACCCAAAACTTCACCTATCCATCTTCTCCAGAGATGTTGCCTGACCTGCTGAGTTACTCCAGCATTTTGTGTCTATATTTGCTTTAGATTAGTTTAGAGATACAGAGTGCAAAGAGGCCCTTTGGTCTACCAAGTCCATGCCGACCAATGATCACCCACACACCAGTTCAATCCTACACACTAGGGGCAATTTACAGAAGCCAATTAATCTACAAACCCGCATGTCTTTGGAATGTGAGAGGAAACCAGAGCACCCGGAGAAACCCCACGCGGTCACAGGTAGAACGTGCAAACGCCATACCTGCAGTCCTATAGTCAGGATCGAACCCGGGTCTCTGGCGCTTTGAGGCAGCAATTTGCAGTTTATAGCACAATTTGCTGTATAGTACAATTCATGCCAAGATCCACAGTTGACTTTCTGAATCTCTTTACCTCTCCACCCCTCGTTCCTCAGCAGATTCTCTTTAGAATCAGACCATCTATTAACACGTCTCATATTTTGTTTGCATGATGTTTTGGTGTGTCAAGGGTGATATACGGATCCATGTTGTTACTGTAATTTATCCGTTCGATGTAACCCCATAAACCTCAGGTTTAAATCCAGTATCTGGCTTTCTTAAGTGCTGAAACCCGGAGCACACGCAATGTTACTCATCAATACTCTCCCACTCAGGCAACGCAAAATCATACTTCTTCCATGCTGCTTGACATTGATTTGCTCCTCAATATTTCTGGTTTCTCTGGAAAAGATTGCTGAGCCTTTGCCAATTAGTGTGAAATTTGAGGAGCTTTTATATTGTTGGCAGATACTGCAAGCTGGATCGAAATTGCCCGAGCTTATTTCATTGAGAGCTTTTAAGTGCTTTCAAAGGCAGAAAAGCTTTGTTACAAGAAATCTGTCCCTCCTTACAAAAGAAACTTGTTGCGACGAAACTATTACAAAGTAGCTGATACATATAATAAACTCCTTAGAGTCATAGAGTCATATAGCATGGGAACAGACAGGCCCTTCCACCCAACACTTACCGAAGAGTGAAAGGCCTGGATAGAGTGAATGTGGAAAGGATGTTTCCACTAGTGGGAGAGTCTAGCGCCACAGGCCATAGCCTCAGAATAAAAGGACGTAACTTTAGAGAGGAGATGAGGAAGAATTTCTTTAGTCAGAGGGTGGTGAATCTGTGGAATTCTTTGCCACAGAAGGCTGTGGAGGCCAAGGCAATAAATATTTTTAAGGTGGAGATTAACAGTTTCTTGATTAGTCAGTGGTTAATGGGGAGAAGACAAGAGAATGGGGCTGAGAGGAATAGAAAGATCAGTCATGATAGAATAATGGCCTAATTCTCGTAGAAGCTAAGAACTTATGAACTTATGAACTCATCCATACTGACCTAGATACCCCATCTAAGCTAGTCCCATTTGACCATGTTTGGTTCATAACCCTCTAAACTTTGCCTATCCATGTACCTGTCCATGTGTGTTTTAAATGCTTAGTTCAGTTTAGTTTAGTGATACAGCATGGAAACAGGCCCTTCAGCCCAGAGAGTCCATGCCAACCAGTGATCCCCGTACACGAACACTATCCTACACACAAGGGACAATTTACAATTTTTACTGAAGCCAATTAACCTACAAACCTGTACATATTTGGAGAGTGGGAGGAAATCAGACTACCTGGTCACGGGGAGAACTTACAAATTCCATACAGACAGCACCCGCAGTCAGGATCAAACCCGGGTCTCTGGCGCTGTAAGGCAGCAATCTACTGCTCTCCTCTGAGTGAAAAAGTTGCCCCTCAGGTTCCAATTAAATCTTGCCCTTTTTAAAATTTGTTTCCATTGAGATAAGTGAATCATAAAATCATAGCATTATTGCAACAAAGTATTGTGTTTAGTTTTGGTCACCCTGCTATGTGGAAAGATACCATTAAGCTGGAAAGGGAGCATAGTAGAATTATATAGATAGACAGGGTTGAACAGGGGTTCCGACCCAAAACGTTGCCTATTCCTTTTCTCCAGAGATGCTTCCTGACCCACTGAGTTACTCCAGTGTGCTTATCTTCGGTATAAACTAGCATCGGTATTTCTTTCTTACACAGATTTATAGAGGTGTTTGCTGACCGGACACAAGAGCTTGACCCAGAGCAAGAGGATGGGACTAAGAGGCTATGACTTTATTTCTTGGAGCACAAGAGGTGTATACAATCATGTGTTATTCATGTGTCTGCTTAAATGCCTTTTAACAAATGCTTTCAAATCTGCTTCCACCACTGCCTCTGGCAGTGCTTCTCGGCACTTCCCTCTCTGTTTAAAAAAACACACCTTGTAAGACTCCTTTTAACTTTCCCCCCTTAATCCAAAAAGATAGTTTTTGACAATTCAATCCTGGGAATAGGGCTGACCGTCTAACAGAAGCTGCGAAATGTGTACGATAGAACTAGTGTACGGGTGATTGCTGGTTGGCACGCTCTCTTTAGACTTTAGAGATACAGCGCGGAAACAGGCCCTTCTGCCCATTGAGTCCGCGCCAACCAGTGACCATCCCATACACTTGCACTATCCCACACACTAGGGACAAATTTTATCAAAGCCAAATAACCTTCAAACCTGTACGTCTTTGGAGAGTGGGAGGAAACCGGCGCACCCGGAGAAAAGATAGCGCAGCGGTAGAGTTGCTGCTTTACAGCGAATGCAGCGCCGGAGACTCAGGTTCGATCCTGACTACGGGTGCTGCACTGTAAGGAGTTTGTACGTTCTCCCCGTGACCTGCGTGGGTTTTCTCCGAGATCTTCGGTTTCCTCCCACACTCCAAAGACATACAGGTATGTAGGTTAATTGGCTGGGTAAATGTAAAAATTGTCCCTAGTGGGTGTAGGATAGTGTTAATGTACGGGGGTCACTGGGCGGCACGAACTTGGAGGGCCGAAAAGGCCTGTTTCCGGCTGTATATATATGATATGATATGATATGAAAACTCACGGGGCCACAGAGAGAACGTACAAACTCCATACGGACAGCGCCCATTGTCAGGATCGAACCCAAGTCTCTGGTGCTGTAAGGCAACAACTCTTCCGCTGCGCCAATTGGCATGCACAAGAGCCTGTTTCCATGACTGTTTCCCTATACTAGTATGATGATATCATTTACATAATTCAGCCAACAACTCATTCTCTGCTACATTAATTTTTTTATGGTGTTGTTGAGGGCTCGTTCCATACTCTCGTTTGGCAAATGTCAACATGCTGTATTCAGATAGCCAGTAGCCATGGCAGATTCCCAAAGAACCAGGGGAGGCACAGTGATCCCTCACCATCTGACCAAACAGATGACAGCCCTCAAATGGCCCTGGTCCTCAGACGATGAAACAAACTCCTTGCCCATCTGCAATGCAGTACAAAACGAGTTGCGAAAATTCCCCCGAGATGAGGAAGATCGCCCAGCGGCAAAATGAAGCACCTGGCCTTTGTTTTGGGACATGGAGGTTGTCTATGTGAGGGATGCATCAGGGAGGTAACAACAGCGAGAAAATAAATAATGGAGAAATTTAGCTATTAAAGTACAGAAAAGCCGTGGAGACCAATTTTGATGCAAGTAATTTTATTATGCTCTTTCTAAGGAATTTTGCACGAGCTTAATTTGTTCTTGATATTTTGTCTGGTCTATGAAAGGTGATGGTGGGCTGGTGGGGGGAGTAGAGGGATGATGGGTATTATTTCTTATTTTTGTTTCTCTCATATAGATTTCATATAAACTGTAGTTTAGATCTAGTTTAGTTTTAGTTTATTGTCATGTGTACTGAGGTACAGTGAACAGCTTTTGCTCGCGTGCTAACCAGTCAGCGGAAAGACAATACATGATTACAATCGGGCCACTCACAGTGTACAGGTGCATGATAAGGGAATAATGTTTAATGCAAGATAAAGCCAGTAAAGTCCGATCAAAGATAGTCCGAGGGTTCCCAATGAGGTAGGTGGTAGTTCAGGAATGCTCTCTAGTTGTGGTAGGATGGTTCAGTTGCCTGATAACAGCTGAGATGAAACTTTTCCTGAACCTGGAGGTCGATAGGTCAGACTTCCACATATTGGCCACATGTCTAGAACATAGAACATGAGGACAGGCCATTTGGCCCACTACAGTCTGTGCTGACCATGATACCAAATTAAACTAATCCAATCTGTCTGCACATGTGCCTGTTTAGTTTAGTTTAGAGATACAGCGTGGAAACAGCTCACTGAGTCTGTGCTGTCCAGCACTAGTTTTATCCAACATACTAGGGACAATTTACAGAAGCCAATTAACCTACAAACCTGCACGTCCTTGGAATGTGGGAGGAAATCGGAGCACCGGGAGAAAGCCCATGTGGTCACCCGGAGAATGTACAAACTCTTTCAGACAACACCCATAGTCAGGATTGAACCAGGGTCGCCAGGGCTGTAAGGCAGCAACTCTACCGCTATGCTAACATGCCACCCTGTAAGTGTTTCTAAATGCCTCTTAACCGTTCCTGTTATATCTGCTTCTACCATCTCCCTGGCAGCATAATCCAGGCATCAATCACCTTCTGTGTAAAAAAACATTCCTCATTACCTTTAATTATCACTCCCTCCTCTAACCCTGAACTATACCCTCTAGTATTTGACATTTCAATCCCAGGAGAAAGATTCTGATAATCAACCCCGTTCTCTGCCTGTAATAATTTTTTTATGCTTCCTTTAGGTTGCCCCTCAGCTTCCAACACTCTCGAGAAACCCTCTGCTTATAAGTATTATAAGTATTATAATCCAGCCAACATGCTGGTAAAGGCACGTGAAAGTGCAGACATCTGAATCTTGAGCAAATTGCCAAGTGCTGGAGGAACTCAGCAGGTCGGGACAGATAACATTTTGGGTCGGGTGCCTTTGTCATCTTGGTGAACTTCTTTTGCACCCTCTCTAAATCCTCCACATCCTTCCTGTAACATGGTGACCTAAACTGCATACAATACTCCAAATGTGGCTTAACTAAAGTTTCACAAATCTAAGCTAGTGGCCTCAAGTACCATTTCTATTTGCAAATAACTGGGAAAGGAAGTTATAATTTACTTGTAAGGCACAGCAGAAGGTTTTTCTATTTCTCTAATTTCAAGTAACCCTTGCATTCCCTCTCTCTCCCACCCTCCCCTATTGCAGTCGTCCTTCAAGTTTCACGGCTGCCCTGCTAAGTTTCACTATTTGTACCCACTCGTTTTCACCTTTCACAGCCAACAATGGACCATTGTGGACTCCATCTTTCCTTGATCATCATTGGTGGCGTTAATTTGTTCTTTTCATACCTTTCATTCCTTTGTTCTTTGTACCTTTTCATATCTCTAGTTTCCCTTTCCCCTGACTCAGTTTGAAGATGGGTCTTGACCCAAAACATCACCTATTCCTTTTGTCCAGAGATGCTGCCTGATCCGCTGAGCTACTCCAGAATTTTGTGTTTATATTCGGTGTAAACCAGCATCTGCATTTCCTTCCTATACAAAAGGTTTATTTTCCCTTTTTCAACATATCAATGAGCTAAAAAAGAATAAATAAATAAATCGGGACACAAGGAACTACAGATGCAGATTTACAAAAGAATCTCAAAATGTTGGGATAACTCAGTGTGTCAGGCAGCATCTGTGGAAGACATGGATAGGCAGAGTACTGAGTCTGAAGAAGGGTACCGATCTAAAACGTTGCCGATCCATGTTTTCAAGTAATGTTGCCTAACCCGCTGAGTTACTACAGATTTTTGTGTCTCTCTTCCAGAGATACTGCTTGACTTGCTGAGTTACACCAGCACTCTCTGTGCTTTTTTAAAAGTATATTTGGATTACCGATTGAAAGTGTGTTCAACCTGGTGGCCAGAATTTGCTGCTTTAGTCATAATCTGATAGCAAATGGTGCAGCAGAAGCAAGCTTAGTTTCATCAGATCCATTCCTCTCCACCAAGTTCTTCGCAACTTCCTCTCTCTCACTTGTCCATTAACTCCTCATCCATAAACACTATGGTTAATTTACCGTGGCCAATTAACTTAGCCTTGGGTTATGTGACCAGCAGCCTGAATTTTGGACTAATGATCCAGACACGAGATGAGATCTCAGCAATGAAGCTGGGGAATTTATATTGGAGATTGCACCATCTCCCTTTGACCACATGGGATTCCCCCTGATGCTTTGACTTCTTCCCACATCCCAAAGGAATGCTGGATGTTCGGTTAATTGGCCACTGTAGATGACCCCTCGTGTATGCGTGTGAGGAGTTGAAGGACATATGAAAGAGAGAAAGTTGCAAAGAAATAGGAAGATGAGAATAGCATTGATGGGTTTGCTCTGCAATTCAACCTGGACTTAATCGGGAAAGAGCCCTCATACAATATAAATGGACTTGAGAATAAATTTCACTGGTTTTGCAAAGGGGACTTTGTGCACTTGTTTCCACTCAAGCTCATTTGCTTTTCCCAAATGTAAATTTTTCCATGAATACGCACTTTTGGGCAACAATTAGTTACTTAATTAGATTTAGAGCTTCTTGCATTCAGAAAATTATTTTAATGTATGTCACTCTTTGAAAAAATATAGATCCTTTCTTGATAAGTTTAAGGAACCAGCTGTTCTCCAGTAGCCTAACGAGTAAAAGTAAGAAAAATACTGGCACGCAGCACAATACAAAAGCAATTCTACTGAGAAGAAACCACGCTGAAATATTGTGCTGTGTGCCAGTATTTTTCTTGCCTTTCCTCGTTAGGCTACTGGAGAATAGCTGGTTCCTTAAACATCAAGAAATGTTCTTTATTTTTTTTAAAGAACTTGTATTCTGTTTCTTCTGGCAACTCTCCCCGAAACCAATTTTAATTATGTGAAAACCACTTAAAAAAAGCCATCTACTTAAATCAGTAAATAGTAGTCAGCTTACTTTAAAGTTAAAGTTGCATTTAAATGTTTTTGAAGGTCCCTTTCTCGGCTAAAATAATGAGTTTAATTCAAAGAGTGTCCTCAATGAATGTAAGCAAGGAGTCTGAATAGAAACTTACCAATTTACTTTAGTTTAAAGATACGGGAATGGAGAAAATAAACCGTTCGGCCCACCAAATCCATGCCGATCATCGATCACTGTTCACGCTAGTTCTATGCTATCTCATTTTCTTATCCACTCCCTACACACTAAAAGCAATTTGCAGAGGGCAATTAACTACAAACCAGCACATTCTTGGGATGTGGGAGGGAACTAGGAGAGATAGATCAGCCATGATTGAATGGCGGAGTAGACGATGGGCCAAATGGCCCAATTCTACTTAATCGACAATAGACAATAGACAATAGGTGCAGGAGTAGGCCATTTGGCCCTTCGAGCCAGCACCGCCATTCAAAGTGATCATGGCTGATCATTCTCAATCACTACCCGTTCCTGCCTTCTCCCCATACCCCCTGACTCCGCTATCCTTAAGAGCTCTATCTAGCTCTCTCTTGAATGCATCCAGAGAATTGGCCTCCACTGTCCTCTGAGGCAGAGAATTCCACAGATTCACAACTCTCTGACTGAATTTTTTTTCCCTCATCTCAGTTCTAAATGGCCTACCCCTTATTCTTAAACTGTGGCCCCAGTTCTGAACTTCCCCCAACATTGGGAACATGTTTCCTGCCTCTAACGAGTCCAACCCCTTAATAATCTTATATGTTTCGATAAGATCCCCTCTCATCCTTCTAAATTCCAGTGTATACAAGCCCAGTCGCTCCAGTCTTTCAACATATGACAGTCCCGCCATTCCTATTCCTTGTGACCTATGACCCAGAAAAAACCCCCATGTGATCACAGGGAGATCATGCAAACTTCATACACATAGCACCCAAGGTCAGGATCGAACCTGGGTCCCTGGCGCTGTGAGATAGTAGCTCCAGCAGCTGCGCTACTGTGCCACCAGTATTTGGTCTGAAATATTGACCAATACTGTGAACAGTTGTCTTCTGATGCAATATGTTTTTGAAACAATGGGAAATGCTTAGCATAGAGACACAGCAAGGAAACAGGCCCTTGGCCCACCGTCCACACTGATCTGACTAAAGATATACTTACAAAACTGGGAGTGCAACAGTTTTCCTCAGTTTGTACTTGAGATGAGGGGAGAGAGTTTATTCAGATTTAATGCTCCAGAATTTAGAAAGGGAGTTCACCTAATTGAAACATGAGGCTCATTTGTAGAGTATATTTGAGAGAAAAATCCACAGATCATTGGACAGGAAGTAAATCGGAGAGTGGGGGGGATAGTGCAGGGAACATAATCTGAAAGAAAACGGTGAAAGGTCAGTATTAATTTTATCGAATAGCAGAGGCAGGGGTTAATAGGTCTACTGGTATTGTGATTGTCTTAAATCACCCTCCACACAGTCACAAAAGGCTTACAGTTATGTGCCGCCTCCCATGTCTATGTTGAGATTTCTTGGGGCATTTGAGGCAATAAACTTTGGACTCTACTTTAGACTTTCGAGACGCAGTGCGGAAACAGACCCTTCAGTCCACCGTGTTCGCGCCTGCCAGCAATCACTCTGTACACTAACACGATTCTACACGATTCTACTGGGGACAATTTACAATTTTACCGAAGCAAATTAACCTACAAACCTGTTCGTCTTTGGAGTGTGGGAGGAAACCGGAGCATCTGGTTTCACACACGGTCCCAGGGAGAACGTACAAATCCATACAATCAGTACCCGAGGTCAGGATCGAACCCAGGTCTCTGGCGCTGTGAGGCAGCAGTTCTGCCGCTGTGCCACTGGGCCGCCTCTGAGTTGCCAGACTCAATTATCTGCAATTGCAAGTCAGATTTCATTTTCATCCGATGAGGAAAAGAACAAAGTCGAGTTCATCAAGCAACTGGACAGATATGTTTGGCTGTCACCCACTGCCCAACGATAACAAGTTTGTGCTTTTCCCTTTTGTCTGTGCGACCAACTTTGTTTTATTACCACCCACACGTAAATGAAGGGCACACAAACAAGATTAAAGTTGTCTCCAAAAAATAACAAGTTTAAGAAAGTCCAGCAGTTAGACGTAATGACTCACGTGAACTGTGATCCCTAAATCCCCACAGAGTATTGATCATACTGCAATAGTATTTAATGAAACCATCTGATAGGTGCCAATCCCTTGAACCATTGTGTAATGGTCCTGTGGAAGCTTTTCTGTCCAGGATTAGCAGAAGAGAGAGTCTGAGTTTAAAGACTTATCTGAATGATGGCATTGCTGTTAATGTAAAGCTCTCTCCGTGCCACATTGGAGAGTTAACTTTAACTTTTGCTTTCATGCTTTTACCTTTGGGGCGGCATGGTGATTCAGTGGTGGAGTTGCTGCCTCACAGCGCCACAGATCCAGGTTCGATCTTGACCACCAGTGCGGTCTGTATGGAGTCAATACATTCTCAATGTGACCACGTGTGTTTTCTCTGAGATCCTCAGTTTCCTCCCACATGGCGGCACGGTGGCACAGCGGTAGAGTTGCTGCCTTACAGCGCTTGCAGCGCCGGTGACATGGGTTCGATCCCGACTATGGGTGCTGTCTGTACAGAGTTTGTACATTATCCCCGTGACCTTGTAGGTTTTCTCAGAGATCTTCCGTTTCCTCCCCTACTCCAAAGACGTACTGGTTTGTAGGGTAATTGACTTGGTATTAGTATAAATTGTCCCTAGTGGGAGTAGGATGGTGTTAATGTGCGGGGATCGCTGTTCAGCATGGATTCAGTGGGTCGATGTGCCTACTTCCGTGCTGTATCTCTAAACTAAACCAAAAACTAAACTCCAAAGACGTGCAGGTTTGTAGGTTAATTGGCTTCTGTAAATTGTCCCCAGTGTGTAGGATAGAGCAAGTGCAAGGGTGATTGCGGGTAGGCCAAAGGGCCTATTTCCATGCTGTATCTCTATATGTCATTGGAGTGAAATTTGAACCAATTGCCTTCCAATGAGGAACAGCTGATACCAGCTCCAATTGAAAGAAAATCCTCTTCTCTTTCCTTATTGAACATAATTCTGATTTTATATAAAGAGCCTGTAAATGTGTCTTCATATCCATTCTGTCATGTTATTTTTTTGGATAAAGGACTCAACCAAATAAACTGTTCATTGGTCAACAAAAATATTTTGTACAACATTTTCAAGATATTTGGCAAATACACAGTTGCACGATCACGCAACTGTCGTGTTGCTGCTTCACAGCGCCAGACACCCTGGTTCGGTCCTGACTGTGGGGTGCTGTCCGTGTGGAGTTTGTACGTTCTCCCCGTGACCGTTTGGGTTTTCTCTGAATGCTCCGATTTCCTCTCACATTCCAAAGACGTACAAGTTTGTAGGTTAATTTGCTGTAGTTAAAAAAAAATTATGTCTAAAGTGTAGTATAGTGCTTGTGTACGAGGATCCCTCGAATCAGCATGGACTCGATGGGCCAAAGGTTTTTCCACGCTGTATGACTCTATAATTCTACTATGTTCACAGACCTGTTGCAAGTAAGAATTTCACTGTTTTGTTTTTGGTACATGTGACAATTAAACATGTGACACTTTGACTCTTGCCAGACACAAAATGCTGGAGTAACTTAGCAGGTCAGGCAGCATCCCTGGAGAACATGGATAGGCAAAGTTTCGGGTCGGAATCTTTCTTCAGACTCTCAACTCATGACTCTTGATTTCCACATCTCAAAGTCATGCTTGTTGATAGGATAATTGACCACTGTAATTTGTCCCACCGGGTGTGGGCAACCTGCAAATCTTGGCGTTGAGTTAATGAGAATATAGGAAGAAGGGAAAATGGAATGAATATTGGATTAGAGTAAATGGGCATTCAGTGTTTTTCATATAATATCATATTATGGCGAGTCCGAAAACTTGTTGGTTGTAGAAGAAGTTTATTGCAGCAATATTCGAATACAGAGTTAAACAACAAGGTCAAGGACAACCATCAAAAATTTACTGTCTTCTTCGAAGACTTCGCCGAACTGAACATTTCGGGCGCCAAAAGCGCACATGACCACGCTGGCCAATCAGCGGTGTCGCTCCCTGGACCAATCCCCATGGTCGCGTTCACACGTGACCTCGCTGGCCAATCCGAGGGTTCGACGACCTGGACCATTCTCTATGGTCGCTACATGACCCCCCCCAGAACCCGAGGTGCGGAACCTAGCAGGGAGCCAGATTTCGCGACCATAACGAGTACGGAGAGGGACAGCCTGAACCACAGGAGCCGGGGGTTCCGGACTTGGCGGAACAGCCGGAACGGGAGGTCCTGGAGGAACTACCGGAACGGGGGGTCCTGGAGGAACTGTCGGAACGGGGGGTCCTGGAGGAACTGTCGGAACGGGGGGTCCTGGACTGAGCGGAACTAACGGAGGTCGGCCTCTCCTAGGGGTTTGACTGACCAGGACTGGTTGATCCGGATCCAAATGTGCAGGTTTGAGCCGGGACACCGAGACGACCTCACTCTTGCCGCACATGTCTAAGGTGAAGGTAGCCGTTCCCTTACGCAAAACCCGGAACGGCCCTTGATAGACCCTCTGCAACGGGGCGCGATGGGAATCTTTTCGCAGAAAAACAAACTCACAGTCCTTCAGGGAAGGCGGTTCATGTACCATGGGACACCCATGACGTGAAGTCGGAACTGGAGCCAGGGAGCCCACCCGTTCCCGGAGAGATGCTAACACTGATGGGACTGTAGGCAGCTGGTCTGAAAGGTCCGGAAACAAATCTCCGGGTACTCGAAGTGTCGAGCCATATACTAGCTCCGCGGACGACGCACCGAAATCTAGCTTAGGAGCAGTCCGGATGCCCAAAAGAACCCAAGGGAGCTGGTCTACCCAGTCCGGGCCTTCAAGCCTTGCACTGAGGGACGCCTTAAGTTGATGGTGGAACCTTTCTACGAGTCCATTTGCCTGGGGGTGATATGCAGTAGTGGGTTGTAACTTGGAACCGTACAGTTCTGCGAGCGCGGCCCAGAGGGACGAAGTGAACTGTGGCTCTCTGTCAGTGGTAATAACTGCCGGGACCCCGAAACGAGCTACCCAATGAAGGGCCAAAGTCCTAGCACAAGACGCTGACGAAATATCAGACAATGGGAAAGCCTCTGGCCACCGGGTGAACCGATCCACCACCGTGAGGAGGTGGGTGTAGCCCCGGGAGGAAGGCAAAGGCCCGACCAAATCCACGTGGATGTGAAAAAAACGAACCGCTGGGACCTCAAAATCCTGTACGGGGGGCTGGACATGGCGCTGGACTTTAGCGGTCTGACAGGGAACGCAGGAACGCGCCCAACCCGCTACCTGTTTCCGTAGGCCATGCCAGACAAACCGAGCTGCTACCAAGGCAGAGGTGGAGCGGATGGACGGGTGCGCCAGCCCATGAATGGCATCGAAAACCCGACGCTGAAGGGAGGGCGGTACTACCGGCCTGGGACGGGGAAGAGAAACATCGCACCAGACTTTTGTGCCTTCCGACCCACAAGCTACCTGGGCCAACTTCAATCCCGAAGTGGTGGACTGGTATGTCGAAACGGTATCTGCTAGAAGCTGTGCCTCCGCAAGCTCCTGGGGATCCACTTCGCAGTCCACCGCCGAAATAGGGGGAAAAGCAGGTCTAGACAGGGCGTCAGTAACGGCATTAAGCTTACCCGCGACATGACGGACATCGGTGGTGAATTCGGAGATAGCAGTCAGGTGCCGCTGCTGGCGGGCCGACCATGGGTCAGACAATTTAGAAAAAGGAAATGTTAATGGTTTATGGTCCGTAAAGGCCACAAATGGGCAGCCCTCAAGGAAGTACCTGAAATGACGAACAGCTAAATAGTGAGCCAGAAGCACTCGATCAAATGCGCTATACTTCAGCTCGGCCGAATTTAGTTGCCGGCTGAAAAACGCTAAAGGCTGCCAACGGCCACCGACCTGCTGCTCCAGAACCCCGCCCACCGCCACGTCAGAGGCGTCAACCGTCAGGGCCGTGGGGGCGGAGGGGCTCGGGTGGACCAACATGGTGGCGTCTGCCAAGGCTGCCTTAGCTGCTGTAAAAGCCGACTCTGCGGCCGGGGACCATATCAACTCTACCGGTTTTCCTGCAAGGCATTGGAAAAGCGGGCGCATGACTCACGCAGCTGCCGGAACGAACCTATGGTAGAAATTAACCATGCCTACGAACTCCTGTAGCCCTTTTACTGTGGTGGGCCTAGGAAATGCCCGGATAGCCTCCACCTTCTCGGGCAAAGGGGCGGCGCCGGCAGGGGTAATTCTGTGCCCTAGAAAATCAAGAGCAGGGAGGCCGAATTGACACTTGGAGGGTTGGATAATGAGCCCGTGGTCTTGGAGCCGCTGGAACACGGTCCGCAAGTGGGCCTGGTGTTCCTGCACTGAGGGGCTGGCCACCAGGATGTCGTCTAAATAAATAAACAAAAACGGTAAACCCCGGCCCACGCGGTCCATCAGTCGTTGGAAAGCCTGTGCCGCGTTCTTTAAACCGAAAGGCATACGCAACCATTCAAACAACCCGAACGGAGTAATCGTTGCAGTTTTCTGTATGTCCTCCGGTCGCACCGGGATCTGGTGGTATCCTCGCACCAAATCGATTTTGGAGAACACCACCGCTCCTTCCAGCCCAGATGAAAAGTCCTGTAGGTGCGGTACGGGGTAGCGATCAGCCGTGGTGACAGCATTGAGACGCCGATAATCGCCACATGGTCTCCACCCCCCAGATGCCTTGGAGACCATATGTAACGGCGAGGCCCACGGGCTGTCAGACTGACGGACAATTCCCATTTCCTCCATCTTCCTGAACTCCGCCCGTGCCACCACCAGTTTGTCTGGCGGTAGTCTCCTGGCCCGAGCGAAAACGGGAGGGCCTTCGGTGCGGATGTGATGGACCACGCCGTGCTTGGCCGAAGACGTGTCAAAACGTTGAATGAGCAGCTCTGGAAACTCCGCCAGGATCTCAGCATACGAGTCAGGGGCCGCGACGACGGCCTGGACAGTAGGGCTGGGCGGGGAGGCGATTGTCGGAGCTACGTGCTCATCTCCGGCGGAGGGTCGGAGGTCGTTACCGCGGACATCCGGGACCAGTGAAAAAACCCAGAGAAAATCTGCGCCCAGGATCGCTTGTCTGACGTCGGCTATGATGAATGGCCATTCGTACGTGCGGAGGCCTAACACAAGGGACATCTTCCGTATACCGAAAGTGCGAATTGGGCTGCCGTTAACCGCGATGAGGGTGGGACCTGTCTTACCCGATCTGGTTTCGAGGTCGGTCGGCGGCACTATACTGACGATGGCTCCCGTGTCCACCAAAAATTCTGTGTCCGTGAATCGATCATGGACATAGAGGCGCCGGTTCTGGCCAATCGTAACTCCCCCTATGTACGATCGGCCGAGGCATTTCCCGCGAAGGTACAAGGCGAGCGGCAGTTGTGGGATTCGCTACCCCATCGTAGGTGATAATAGCACCAGCCGCGCTTGTGCGGATCTTTTTGGCGGGCTTTTGTAGAATTGGCGGGAGACGCGGCGCCATCTTGACGTCGCTGTGGCGTGGTCACTGATGTCGAGACCTTGTTGATCGAACCGCTTGTCTTGTTTTTAGCCGCCAAGAGCGCGTCCGCTTTCGCTGCATATGCTTCGGGGTCCTTAAAAGAACAATCCGTGAGCAGCAGTCGGACATCCTCAGGAAGCTTCTCGCGGAATGCCTGTTCGAACATAGGGCAATCCGTATGCTCACCGGCTAGCATCATCATTTCGGACATGAGGACGGAAGGCAGTCGGTCTCCAAGATCCGGTAGGTGCAGAAGTCTTGCAGCACCACCATGCTTATTAAACCCGAAGATTCGCAGTAACACTTTCTTCATGGCCTCGTACTTGCTTTCCGCAGGTGGATTAACGATGAACCGCATCACACGCGTGGTCGTCTCCGACGATAGAGCGCTGACGAGGTAGTAGTACATCGTGGAGTCTTCCGATATCTTCTTTATATGAAATTGAGCTTCGGTGTGGATAAACCAAGATTGCGGTGCGTGCGTCCAAAACAACGGAAGGTGAACGCTTGACGCGCTTAACTCCGGTGTGCCCGGCGCGGCCATCGACAACGAGGCGTCGGGTTCCTGCATAGTCGGTGATCGTCCAGATCACGTCGGGGTCACCAATATGGCGAGTCCGAAAACTTGTTGGTTGTAGAAGAAGTTTATTGCAGCCGCAATATTCGAATACAGAGTTAAACAACAAGGTAAAGGACAACCATCAAAAACTTACTGTCTTCTTCGAAGACTTCGCCGAACTGAACATTTCGGGCGCCAAAAGCGCACATGACCACGCTGGCCAATCAGCGGTGTCGCTCCCTGGACCAATCCCCATGGTCGCATTCACACGTGACCTCGCTGGCCAATCCGAGGGTTCGACGACCTGGACCATTCTCTATGGTCGCTACAATATCATATATATACAGCCGGAAACAGGCCTTTTCGGCCCACCAAGTCCGTGCCGCCCAGCGATCCCCGTACATTAACACTATCCTACACCCACTAGGGACAATTTTTACATTTACCCAGCCAATTAACCTACATACCTGTACGTCTTTGGAGTTTAGTTCAGTTTAGTTTAGTTTAGTTTAGTTTAGTTTAGTTTAGTTTAGTTTAGTTTAGTTTAGTTTAGTTTAGTTTAGTTTAGTTTAGTTTAGTTTAGTTTAGTTTAGTTTAGTTTAGTTTAGTGGTACAGTATGGAAAACTATCGGATACATGGGCACATCGATGCACCGATTCTGCACCCACCATCCACACTCTGGTTCTATTTCTATGTTACCCCAGTATTGCATCCTACACACTGGGGGATATTTTACAGAGGCCAACTAACTTACAAACCTGTTATCTTCGAAATGTAGGAAGAAAGCGGAGAAAACCCAAGCAGTCACAGTGAGAACATGCTAACTTTGTACAGCAGCACCTGTCGTCAGTGCCGAACATGGGTCTCTGGCGCTGTGAGGCAGCAACTCTACCGCTGCACCACTGTGGTGGTTTGTGTGTGGACTCGGTGGACTGCAGAGCACAAGTGATTGAGGGCGAAGTTTGTTGTTTATACCAGTGACAAATGTGACTGTGGGGGTGGGGGGGTGGGGGTTAAAAGAATGGGCAGCTCTAAATTCATACCAGTCTCATTCAATCATCGTGACGTTTACTTCACAGGGAAACAATCAATCCAAATTAAGAAGTCTCTGACGCCATGATAGCAAAGATTGAGAAGAAGCTGTTAGAGTGCTCGAGCAAAGTAAATCAATAAAATAAAATGACGATGTGCAAAGAAACTCCCCCATGTCAGGAACTGGTCGTTGTAAATGGTTAGAGGACGATTATTGCATTGTTTTAAGATTGGTTATTGTGCTGCATTGCTGGAGGTATTATCTTATTGATGTGACATTGTCTCTTCACACTGACATTAAAAATCCCTATCTAATCACTCCCACTTTGTCACTCAGCCCCTGCTATTTTTCGTACTTTTCAATTATGTATTGATTTCCTTCCTGCAGTTATTTTCCAATCTGCTTCTGCTGCCTTTTCAGATTGTTTCATTCATCGTCACGGGGTCTGAAAGCGCAGCACAGTAAAGCATCTGGTAGAGCTGCTGCCTCACGGCACCAGAGGCCCAGATTCATTCCTGACCTCCGGGTGCTGTTCTGTGTGCAGTTTGCACATTCACCCTGTAACCACAGAGGTTTCCTCCGGGTGCTCCGGGTTCCTCCCACATCCCAAATACATGCAGGTTTGTAGGTATCACACCATGCTGGAGTAACCCAGCGGGTCAGGCAGCATCTCAGGAGAGAAAGAATGGGTGACGTTTCGGGTCGAGACCCTTCTTCAGACTGACCCGCTGAGTCATTCCAGCATTTTGTGATACCTTCGATTTCAACCAGCATCTGCAGTTATTTTCCTACAGGTTTGTAGGTTGATTGTCTCTAGTGTGGAGGATACAATGAGTGTACGGGTGATCATTAGTCAGTGTGGACTCGGTGGGCAATGTGGGAACAATTTGCAGAAGACCTACAAACCTGCACTTCTTTGGAATGTGAGAGGAAACCGGAGAACCTGGAGGAAACCCACGTGGTCACAGGGGGGAAGTACAAACTCCGTATGGACAGCACCTGTAGTCAGGATCAAACCCGGTCTCTGGTGCTGTAAGGCAGCAACTATACTGCTGCCACGGTGCCGATCCTCTGCCTCCACAGATGCTGGTTGACCCACTAAGTTCTTCTGGCATTCTGGTATTGATTGCAATAAATGCTAGAGACATCTTAATCCCAGGAATAAATGAAATAAAAGCACATTTGAACTCCTACAAACCAAGGAAAATCAATTCTAGTCTTTCCATTAGATTTTTTTCCCCCCTAATATCCCTGTCTGGTAAATACAAACTTTTTTAAATACGGAAATCCCTTTCTAAAATAAAATGTCAGTATTTTTCTTTAAATAGTGCCTACTCTTGTATTCCTCTTTGTAAGATTCCCTCACCCCAGGGTTCACCCTCCATGGAAGATACACAGCTATTGAGCAAATGTAACTGAGGATTTAATGATAGTGTGGCCCATTGCCATGCATTATTTTGAATTTGTTACCTCATTGTGTCTAGGGAAAACAATGTCAGTGTATGTATGTGTGTGTGTGTGTGTGTGAGTGTGTGTGTGTGTGTGTGTGTGTGTGTGTGTGTGTGTGTGTGTGTGTGTGTGTGTGTGTGTGTGTGTGTGTGTGTGTGTGTGTGTGTGTGTGTGTGTGTGTGTGTGTGTGTGTGTGTGCGCCCCTGGACTGTCACAACTGTTGAGAGACGTTCACTGCAGCTTCTTAACAGCCATGCTGTTCCAAGCTGTTCAGAGAGGTAACTGTTGCAACCCGTAATCTGCAGAGATAATGTGTGTGTGTGTGTGTGTGTGAGAGAGCGAGAGTGTTGTGTGTTCTGTGTATTTATCTGTGTGTATAGTTGTGTGTGTGTGTGAGAGTGCGTA
This sequence comes from Rhinoraja longicauda, assembly GCF_053455715.1. NCBI lineage: Eukaryota > Metazoa > Chordata > Chondrichthyes > Rajiformes > Arhynchobatidae > Rhinoraja > Rhinoraja longicauda. The sequence continues at coordinate 37,032,707 of NC_135966.1, read as the reverse complement.
TTTGCGTGAATGTGTGTTATGTGCCTGTGTGTGTATATATGTGTGCATGTGTGAGAGAGTGTATATGTATATGCATGCGTGTTGTGTGTGTATGAGTGTGTGTTGTATGTATATATATATATATATATGTGTGTGTGTGTATTGGGTGAATGCGTGCATGTGTGTGTGTGTGTGTTTTGTGTGTTATGTGTATCTGTGTGTGTGTGTGTGTGTGTGTGTGTGTGTGTGTGTGTGTGTGTGTGTGTGTGTGTGTGTGTGTGTGTGTGTGTGTGTGTGTGTGTGTGTGTGTGTGTATGCGGGGTGTGTGTGTGTTTGCATGTGTGTGTGCATATATGTGTGTCTGTGTTGTGTGTGTGTGCGTGTGTGTTGTGTGTGTGCGTGTGTATATGTACGTCTGTGTTGTGGGTGTTGTGCATCTGTGTGGTGTGTGTGTTGTGTGTGTGTGTATAAAGTATATGTGTGTGTGTGTGTGTACATGCATGTGTCTGCATGCATGAGTGTGTGGTTGAATGGCTGTACATTCGCCATTACTATAATGTTATATATTTAATATTGATTGCTCCACTTTATGTTTCGCAGTACCCAACTAGCTTCTGCACTATTTTTTTAGTGTGAAAGTTTCCAGGGAGTCTGGTTGTCTCTGTTGAGAAATGCACAGGAAAAATAATGCCGTGCCTCACTGTCAGCTTTTATTGAAATAAAGCACCCTTGTTGTTCGATGGAATTGCCAATTAGTTTCCAATATTTTATAGTGATGGAGAGAGGCATTGGAGCATAATGTCGGAACTGCTAGTTGATGAAATATTAATTTGAGATGCCAGATCTGAATCAGAATAGCAAGCATGATGCCTCCCCGGAAGCATGCAGGTACAGCAGGCAGTGAAGAAAGCCAATGGAATGTTGGCCTTCATAACAAGAGGAATTGAGTATAGGAGCAAAGAGGTCCTTCTGCAGTTGTACAGGGCCCTAAAGAGACCGCACCTGGAGTACTGTGTGCAGTTTTGGTCTCCAAATTTGAGGAAAGATATTCTTGCTATTGAGGGCGTGCAGCGTAGGTTTACTAGGTTAATTCCCGGAATGGCGGGACTGTCATATGTTGAAAGACTGGAGCGGCTAGGCTTATATGAACTGGAATTTGGAAGGATGAGAGGGGATCTTATCGAAACATATAAGATTATTAAGAGGTTGGACACGTTAGAGGCATGAAATATGTTCCCAATGTTGGGGGAGTCCAGAACCAGAGGCCACAGTTTAAGAATAAGGGGTAGGCCATTTAGAACAGAGATGAGGAAAAACCTTTTCAGTCAGAGAATTGTAAATCTGTGGAATTCACTGCCTCAGAAGGCAGTGAAGGCCAATTCTCTGAATGCATTCAAGAGAGAGCTAGATAGAGCTCTTAAGGATAGCAGAGTCAGGGGGTATGGGGAGAAAGCAGGAACGGGGTACTGATTGAGAATGATCAACCATGATCACATTGAATGGTGGTGCTGGCTTGAAGGGCCGAATGGCCTACTCCTGCACCTGTTGTCTATTGTCTACTGTCTATTGTCCTCCCCCACTCCCCCCTCCCCTCTCCCTCCCCCACTCCCCCACTCCCCCCACCCCTCTACCCCCCACCCACCCATCCCTCCCCCCTAGCCCCCTCTGCTCGCCCCCTCCACCTCCATCTACGCCCGGCCTCACCACCGCTGCTGCTGCCGCCTTTCCCCTTGGCCCACCTCAGGTTCGTGGTTACCCGGCCACGTCCAGGCCCAGGCCCAGGCCCCGGCTGCTTCCCCCGGCACCAGGCCTGGCTCTCTCGCCCCCAAGAGACAGGTGGCCAAGGCTTGCTCAATGCGTCCCAATTGCGCAGGCGTGGATGTGTTTGTTCTGCGCACGTGCGGATGCGGCGGCCATCTTACATCAGTACCAGATCAACGGAGCCCCAACTGCGCATGCGCGTTTTTTAAAACGTGAATAATTTAAAAAATATAACACCGATTTCAATGAAACTCCTTCCATAGGACCACAGGACGATGGTGAGTAAGGTGAGCCTAAAATTGTTGCACTATCGTGTACCGTTTTGGCTGTAGTTCAGGAACAAGCGAAGAAACAAGAGTTTTAGTATACAGATATGATCCATTCTGTACCTTCAAGTTTAACAGCGCATTGTTCAGGTTTTGCAAGAGGCTTTACCTCGCTCGACTCACTTTATTTGTAAAATGCAATTTTATTTTGATTCGTCACCAATAGTTCAAAATTGCTCTTCATTTCTTTATGATCAAAAGTTATGTTGTTTTTTAATTCAAATAGCAGCGAAAGGTGAGTCGGACTTAATTAGTAATAACAATTTAAAAAACTACCTGCCTTCATATCAGGGATGGAGAGGCTCTGTCAAGACAATATTCTGGGACAAAATTAATTGGCAATTGGCTAATAAATTAAAGTTGGCTCAAGCTTGTTAAAGGCAAATTGGGCTTGACAAAATTGATTGGATTGTTTGATGAGCTGGTAGAAAGGACTAATAAGGGTGGATGATTGGTATATGGACTTTCAAAAGACATTTGGAAAAGTGCCAAACATGAGAGGCTGGTGAAATGAAAATGCTTGAGATTCAAAGTGCCGTGGAAATGGAAAGTAAGTGAGGAAAGGACAAATAATAGAATATAGTGCGTACTGATCAGAGGCTGTGCAGATCAGTCTGAAGAAGTGTCTGAAAGGTCCCCACCTGAAAGGTACTGTCACAACGTTTTGATATTATCCACAAATTTTTTTAAATATTTGACAGGCACATGGGTAGGATAGGTTTAGAGGGATATGGGCCAAGAACAGGCTGGTGGGACTAATGTAGATGGGGCAGGTTGGAGAGTTGGGCTGAAGGGCCTGTTTCCACACTGTTTGACCATGACTAGGACTCTAAGATACAAGTACTAACAAAGGGGACATCCTCGGTACATGGATAGGAACGGGTTAGTAGGATATGGGCCAAATGCAGGCTGGTGGAGGGATATGGACTATAGGCGGGCAGGTGGGTCTAGTGTAGGCCGGTGTGGGCAAGTTGGCCCAAGAGCCTGTTTCCACACTGTATCACTCTATGACTCTGTGAGATGGGACTCGATGGAGCATCACCATGTTCTTCAGATATGCTTTCTGACATGTTGAGTTACTCCAACACTTTGTGTCATTTTTTGGCTGTTTACAGTGCTGTTCCCCAATCTTGTTTGAGCCTAGCTGTGGATATAAGCAGAAAAGTATCTCAAAATTTACGGCAAATGCAAAAATCAGGAATTCACTGAACCTTGAGGAGAATAGTTACAGGTTTCAGGAAAACTAGTGAGAAGGGTGGACAGGTTTCAGATAGAAATAAATACATCTTTTGTGAGAAAAGAGGGTGAGATATAATAACTATTCTTCCTGCTGCCTTTCCGCTTGTTGTCATCATATACACACATTAATGACACATAGGCTGTCTCCATTACCATCAATGTAAATCATTCTTCGTCTCACTCATGCTTGCTCTCACAGACATCGAAGTCCTAGAAGGTACCACCAAAACGTTTTAATACTATCATAACATTTAATAGATATTTGCACAGGTACATTAGTCATAGAGTCATACTGCTGGAAACAGGCCCTTCAGCCCAACTTGCCCACACCGAACAACATGTCCTATCTTCATGTCTCACCTGCCTGTGTTTGGCCCATATCCTGTTCTATCCCTGTACCTGTCCAATAATTTCTTAAACGTTGCTGTAGTCCCTGCCTCAACTACCTCCTATGTCCTCTTTCTTGATTTCTCTACTCTGGGCAAGTGACTCTGGGCGTAATTTCAAACAATTCCTCTCATGATTTTATACACCTCTATAAGATCACCCCTCATCCTCCTGTGCTCCAATGAATAGAGCCCCAGCCTGATCAACCTCTCCCGAAGCTCAAACCCTCAAGTCCTTGCAATATCCTAATAATGGATAGGCAATTAGGAAAGGTTTAGAAGGAACAAAGGCAAGTGGGACTAGTGTAGATGGGGAATCTTGGTCAGTGGGGGCAAATTGGTCCAAAGGGCCTGTTTCCATGCTGCACGACTGTAAGTCACAGAGTGCCTGCCACATCCACATCCAAATCATTCACGTACATTGCAAACAACAAGGGCCCTAGCACCGATCAGTATGGGATACCACTAGTCACTCTAGGTCTTAGAATTGTACAGCATTAGGACAGGCCATTCATCCCAACGTATCCAGGCTGACCCGTGGCCGACTTTCCACACTAATCCCATCGCCTGGCATTTGGTCCATTCCCAGGTGATTAGGTGCATTAATCCCATCGCCTGCCATTTGGTCCATCCCAGGTGTTTATGTGCATTAATCCCATCGCCTGGCATTTGGTCCATTCCCAGGTGATTGGGTGATTTAAGGGCACATCTTTACATTTCCTAAATGATGCCAATTACCCAACTTTATAGAAACATAGAAAATAGGTGCAGGAGTTGGCCATTCGGCTCTTTGAGCCAGCACCGCCATTCAATATGATCGTCTCCCCTCATCCCTTGATTCCGTTAGCCCTAAGAGCTATATCTAACTCTCTCTTGAAAACATCCAGTGAATTAGCTTCCACTGCCTTCTGCGGCAGAGCATTCCACGTTCAATCATTCTCTCTGGCTGTACATCTCAGCTACTTACCCTTCTCTGTGCCAAGAAATTTGCAATGGAATCAGAGAAACAACTCGACACTTTCAGTCCTTAAACAGATCCTTGAACCTGAGGTTCAGCTTTGTTTGGCAGTCATCGCAGATGGAATGCTCTCACCCTGGGGCATCTCTGCATCTCGTTCCCCAAACAACCAAGTGCCTGCGCTTCCTGGCTTAGTCTGGATCCCACTGCTCCGCTGTCAACAATTAAAAATCTCCATCTTATGCTTCAGTTCCTCCTTCAATTTCCACCCTCCAGCTTTGTAACCCCTCAACATCCCAGCGTGTTCTGAAAATCTGGCTTCTTCCGCATTCTATATACGCTCGGAGCCTAATATACGATGGAATAAAATGCTATGACTAGGTTTAAGAGACATTTAGGCAGGTATTTAAATAGAGACGGAATAAAAGGATACAGATTTCATGTGGGCAAATGGGATTAGAGCAGATAGGCAAAACTGGACAAGAGTATCTCAATTTTATTAAAATGGATTCCATTATAGTGAGATATTTGGCAACAATACAGGCAAGCCCCGAGTTATGTAAAGGTTCCATTCCTGAAAGGACACAAAGTGGAGTATACACTGGAATTTAGAAGGATGAGGGGGGATCTTATTGAAACATATAAGATAATTAGGGGATTGGACACATTAGAGGCAGGAAACATGTTCCCAATGTTGGGGGAGTCCAGAACTTGGGGCCACAGTTTAAGAATAAGGGGTAGGCCATTTAGAACGGAGATGAGGAAGAACCTTTTCAGTCAGAGAGTGGTGAAGGTGTGGAATTCTCTGCCTCAGAAGGCAGTGGAGGCCAGTTCGTTGGATGCTTTCAAGAGAGAGCTGGATAGAGCTTCTTAAGGATAGCGGAGTGAGGGGGTATGGGGAGAAGGCAGGAACGGGGTACTGATTGAGAGTGATCAGCCATGATCGCATTGAATGGCGGTGCTGGCTCGAAGGGCTGAATGGCCTACTCCTGCACCTATTGTCTATTGTCTATTGTCAATAGGTCAGGGAGCATCTCTGGAGACCATGGATTGGTGAAGTTTCGGGTTCTTCAGACTCTGAAGAACCTTCTCCTTGAATCTGAAGAAGGGTCCCGACCTGAAATCGTCATCTATCCATGGGTTCCAGAGATGCTGCCCGACCAGCTAAATTACACCAACACTTTGTGTCCTATTGTGTAAACCAGCATCTGCAGTTTCTTGATTCTTCCGTTCCTGAAATCTGTCCTCAGGCAAATGTCTTCCTCGGTCAGAAACATCTGTTTTCTATGGTTAATGATGTTGTATCGATCCGCACATACTTGTATAATTCTTTCAGTTCAATGAGTATTCATGTCTCACATTGCCCATAATTAAAATAATATAATATATGCTGTATTCAATTGATAATGAATACCACATAAAACAAATTTATTATTACTACTATCTTGAAAAATTCTTTAGAAACATATGGGAGAATTTGTGTGGTCAGTTTTCCATTGGTAAGGTGGGTGCACAGTGTTGTTGCCTCAGCGCCAGAGACCTGGGTTTGATCCTGACGACGGGTGCTATCTGTGCGGAGTTTGCATGTTTTCCCTGTGACCGTGTGGGTTTCCTCTAGCTGCTCCGGTTTCCTCTCACATCCCAACGATGTGCAGGTTTGTGGGTTAATTGTCCTCTGTAAATCTTCCCAATGAGTAGGGTGTGGATGAGAAAGAGGGTTAACATGGAACAAGTGTGAACGGATGACCGATGGTCAGTGTGGACTCGGAGGGTTAATGGACCTGCTTCCAAGCTGTATCTGTAACCCAAAAATAAACTTTTTAAAAGTTTACAAAATCATGTGAGGAATAGATCGGGTAAATGCACAGTCTCTTGCCCAGAGTTGAGGAATTGAGAACTCGAGGACATACGTTTAAGTTGAGGGGGGGAATAGATTTAATAGGAACTTAAGGGGTAACTTTTTTACAGAAAGGGTGATGAGTGCATGCAACGAGCTGCCGGAGGAGATGCTGTAGTTGAGGCAGGTACTATCGCGCAACGTTTAAGAAATATTTAGTCAGGTACATGGATAGGATAGGTTTAGAAGGATATTGGCCAAAAGCAGACAGGTGGGACTAGTGTATCATATCATATCATATCATATCATATATATACAGCCGGAAACAGGCCTTTTCGGCCCTCCAAGTCCGTGCCGCCCAGTGATCCCCGTACATTAACACTATCCTACACCCACTAGGGACAATTTTTACAATTTTTTTACATTTACCCAGCCAATTAACCTACATACCTGTACGTCTTTGGAGGGTGGGAGGAAACCGAAGATCTCGGAGAAAACCCACGCAGGTCACGGGGAGAACGTACAAACTCCTTACAATGCAGCACCCGTAGTCAGGATCGAACCTGAGTCTCCGGCGCTGCATTCGCTGTAAAGCAGCAACTCTACCGCTGCGCTACCGTGCCGTAGATGGGACATGTTGGTCAGTTTGGACAATTTGGGCTGAAGTGCCTGTTTCCACACCGTAAACCTCTATATCTCTAAGTGTACACATAATCTAGGGAACTCCTATAGTAAAAACAAATTAGGTTACATTTGGTTTAGTTTATATATTAGTGCACAGTTTTACTTTTGGTCTGGGTAGGTAGCTCATTGAGTTCTCTTTAAGAATTGACTTGGATCCGATCTGCCAAAGCAGCAGAGGTTGGCAATTGGTCTTCAACAGAAGCCATTGTCCTCATATCTGAGTAAAACCATATGTGAAGTTGCAAACAGAATCGCAAGGTTACAGGATATTGAACTCCTAAAAAAAAACATTATTTGAATGCAATTTTGCAAGAATATTTTAATGTTTACAACTAAATAATCAGTTTGATCTCCTGCAGTCTACAAGGTTAAATAGCATGTTTGGAAAAAAAAATTCCCCCCTGTTCAGGCATTTTCAGCTCTTCTGCAAACCATGGTAGATTTTGGCTATCAGATACTTATTTTCTTTGCAAGCTACAATATAAATCTTGCTGTATCTGCAAACCCCTGCTGCTATTTGTCACATCATTTCAGAAGCTGGGACCCACAGCCTGAATGATTGTGCCCCAGGTTATTTAGTGATTCTGTCAGCAATTTATATTTCCCTTTCATTCTAGCCTTTCTCTCTGAAGAAAAATGCCCAATGTAGGGGAGTAATTTCCTTTCCTTCCTAAAACTTTAGATTGTACTTTTGCAGGGCAAGTTTTACTTCAGATAGAGGCGGCACGGTGGCACAGCGGTAGAGTAGTTGCCTTACAGTGCTTGCAGTACAGGAGACCCAGTGTTCGATCCTGACGACGGGCACTGTCTGTACGGAGTTTCTACGTTCTTCCCCTGACCCCCTGGGTGTTCTCTGAGATCTTCGGTGTCTTCCTGCACGCCAAAGATGTACAGGTTTGTAGTTTGATTGGCTTGGTATAAGTGTAAATTGTCCCTCGTGTGTATAGGATAGTGTTATTGTGTGGGGATTGCTGGTCGGTGTGGACTTGGTGGGTCGAAGGGCCTGTTTACGCGCTTTATCTCTAAACTAAACTAAACTCAAGTTTGCCCGCTCAGTAACCCATGTGGGTGGTGATCATTTATGCAGGAAAATGCTAGCATAGAACAACATAGTACATAGTACAGTATTGCACAGGAATTAGCCCTTCGGCCCAAGGTATTTGTGCTGAACAGGATGCCTAGTAATACTGATCACCAACTTCTCCCTGTAGTTGAAACCCTTTAATCCAGGCAGCATTCTGGTAAACGTACTCTGCATCCTCCAAAATCTCCGCATCTTTCCTGTAATGGGGCAGTTTCTGCCTTCACCAAGTCTCTGCCTTCACCAGTCTCTGCCTTCACCAAGAGCTAGATAGAGCTCTTAAGGATACCGGAGTCAGGGGGTATGGGGAGAAGGCAGGAACGGGGTACTGATTGAGAATGATCAGCCATGATCACATTGAATGGCGGTGCTGGCTCGAAGGGCCGAATGGCCTACTCCTGCACATATTGTCTATTGTCTATTGCAACAGAATTGCAAACAATACTCCAAATGCAGCCTAACCAAAGTCCTATAGAACTGCATAATGATTTCCAAGCTATAGATCTAGAAAATAATGGTAGAGCTGTTGCCCCACAGCACCATTGATCCGGAATTGATCCTGACTCAGGGTGGTCTCTGTACAGAGTTTGTACTTTCTCACTGTGTCCGCGTGAGTTTTCTCCGGGTGCTCCGGTTTCCTCCCACATACCAAAGGCGTACAGGCTATAGCTAATGTGAACAGGTGATCAATGGTCGGCGTGGACCAAAGGGCCTGTTTCCATGCTGTGTTCCGAAACCAAACTGAACGAAATAAAACTAAACCGGGCCGTGCACCTTTGGGATTTACTTTAGAATTTAGAGTTTAGAGTTACCGCGTGGAAACAGGCCCTTGGCCCACTAAGTCTGTGCCGACCAGCGATCATCCCATAAACTAACACTATGCCACACACAGGGGAGAATTTACAATTTACAGAGGCCAATTAACCTACAAATCTGCACGTCTTTGGACTATGGGAGAAAAAACGGAGCATCCGGAGAAAGCTCCCGTGGTCACAGGGAGAATGTACAAACTCCGTACAGACAGCATCCGTAGTCAGGATTGAACCCGGGTCTCTGGCGCTGTCAGGCAGCAACTCTACCACTATGTTACTGTGCTGCCCAGATGTAGGAGGAAATATAAGCTCCTGTTTGTTCAGCCATTTTAGGGTCAAGCCCTGAGCTGTGGGCTTGATGTCACGTGTAAGCCCAACTGTGTGTAGGAGGAAACATTACCTTCCCTGAAGAAAATTATTGGTAGGTAGATGGAATGAGCTTCTAGAGGAGGTAGTTGAGGCCAATACAACAATAGTATGCAAGAGACACTTAGAGAGGTACATATATCAGAAAGGTTTGGAGGGATCTAGGCCTAACGCGGACAAATGAGACTAGCTTATATTGTGCATCTGGGTCAGCATAAACGGCATGGGCTGAAGGGCCTGTTTCTGTGCTTAATAACTCTAGGACTATGATTATGTATCAGTTGTGTTTTTAATGAGCTTCTGGTTTTAGGAGTATCATTAATAAGATTTATTTTTATTATTTCAGACCACCAACTTAAATTGATTTTCACAGTTGCATGGTAATCTTTGAACTCTGGCATGTAGAGTGTTAATCCAGATTTCTGGATTACTAATATGGTAATTTAATTACTGCACTGTATTAATATTGAACAAAATGCAAAGGCACCAATTGTTTTTTTTTCAAAATTCATTGATGAACTGTGGATCAGGAGGTAAGGGAAAAGATAAGTGACTTTGATTGATTATTTTGCTTCTGTTCATGCATATTGATTATTCCTAAATGTAGTTATGGCTTTTAAATTGGGTTCAATCATGCTCAATCAGAAGGGTGGGTTACATTTGTTCTCTGGGCTACTCGTTTAGAGCCCAGCTTTGCCTCTATCAGTAATCTGGAAATAGCTTAATTGTCTCAACTTCAACAGTTGATCGAACCCAACTGTATGACCATCAATTCCTCCAACCTAAAATAATACCAACCTCCTATCCTCTCTCTCTTTCCGGTCCACCCCTCCAATCCTGATGCACGCCATTTCAATGGTTCAATGGTTTTATATATACACATTCATGCCTCCATGTATTACATATATTATATGAATATAATAAATGTAAAAATATCAGTGCATATAAACAAATAAAAATGTTCAGTATACATAAACTGTTTGAAAAATGGTCTTGACCCGAAACGTCACCCACCTCCTTCTCTCCAAAGATGCTGCCTGCCCTGCTGAGTTATTCCAGCATTTTGTGACAAGCTTCAATTTAAATCTGCAGTTCTTTCTTACACATGATATACTGAACTTTTTATTTGTTTATTATATTGTTTACAGAGTACTATATTTACATATTATTTTGTGCTGTGTGCTGTGTATATACACACCTGGAGGGAGGGGGGGAGGGGGAGGGAGGGAAGGGGGGGGGGTAAGGGGGAGGAGGGGGGGCTAAGGGGGGAGGAGGGGTGGAGGAGGGGGGAGGAGCGGGGAGGGAGGGGGAGGGGGGGAGGGGGGGGAGGGGGAGAGGGTGCTGCACCAATGCAGGAGAGGTTTGGGCCTAACGGGTCCACCTGGTCTAGTGTATATATATATATATATATATATATATATATATATATATATATATATATATATATATAAATAAATTGGTGTGTGTACACATGTACATGCATGCATATCAAACAAACAAACATACAATAATAGTGCAAAAAGACAAAACCAATGGCAACAAGTCTATGTAGTTCTGAGCTTCTTTGGAGATTGTAGGTGTTTCATAGCCTGATAGCTGTTGGGAAGAAGCTGCCCCTGAACCTGGACATCACAGTTTTCAGGCTTCTATATCTTCTTCTGGGGCAGGAAGCAGTGTGTTACTGTGTTCCTGAAGCATCCTGTGAACGCTTGCCAAGTAACTGCCAATTGAAGGGTAAAACTGTTGGGCATGCAGTTTTCTCAATGGGAGTGCATGTCAGTAATTGGTGCAGCGAAGATGCTTGACCTGCACGATTTA
>NC_135966.1:36969870-37020960 GCF_053455715.1 Rhinoraja longicauda | reverse complement strand
AGAGAGAGAGAGAGAGAGAGAGAGAGAGAGAGAGACATTACATCAGCACTATCAGATGCCGTTACATCAGTACTATCCAGCCCTCTCCTAAACAGAATAAGCTGGTTATCTGAAAATGTCATATCCAGTATTGGGTCCCCAGGGCTGCAATGTGCCTCAATGAAAGATAAGGCTCTGTTTACGTCTATGTTGGGCTGATTGGTGTGGATGAGTTAAACAGAGTCCTGGGAATAAGGAGGTACAAACACTTCTTTCTCAATACATTATCCTTCCATGGGGATACAAAGTGTTTTGAGTCTAATAAATTTCACCTCTGCAAATCAACACTGTTTTATGTTCCTCTTCAAATAATCCATTGATTTTCCTAATAAAACATTATAGATACTGATGCATAACTTACCTTCGGTCCAAGCTCCTAAATCAATATCAAGGCCAGTTTGGGAGCATTTATTTGTCATAAAGGGCAATTCTTGGTTTGTGGATATTGTTGGCAAGACAACAAAGTTAATTTTTTTAGATTTAGAGATACAGCGCAGAAACAGGCCCTTCGGCCCACCGGGTCCGTGCCGCCCAGCGATCCCCACACACTAACACTATCCTACAACCACTAGGGACAATTTTTACATTTGCCCAGCCAATTAACCTACAAACCTGTATGTCTTTGGAGTGCGGGAGGAATCCGAAGATCTCGGAGAAAACCCACGCAGGTCACGGGGAGAACGTACAAACTCCGTACAGACGGCGCCCGTAGTCAGGATCGAACCTGAGTCTCCGGCGCTGCATTCGCTGTAAGGCAGAAACTCTACCGCTGCCGCCACCATGCCGCAGTTAAGATGGGGAATGACTTGGAAGGAAAGTAGGTGCCATGGAGTCATAGAGTGATAGAGTCGTACAGCATGGAAACAGGCCCATCGGCCCATCATGCCCATGCCAACCATCATGCACCATCTATATTAGTCCCACTGGCCTGCATTTGGCCCATATCCTATCCTATCCATGTTTCTTAAATGTTATGATAGTCCCCGCCTCAACTACCTCCCCCAGCAGCTCTTTCCATACACCCACCACCCTCTGTGTGAAAAATTTAACCCTGAAGTTCTTATTAAATCCTTCCCCCCCTCACCTAAAATCTATGTCCTCCGGTTCTCGATTCCCCTACTCTGGGCAAAAGATTTATCCAATCTATTCGCAGAATACTCAGAGGTGATGAAAGCTTCATCTTGACTTCAACTTGACTTCATCTTGACATCAAAGCTTCATCTTGACTTCTTCAACTCAGATCCTGGGGGGACAGGGCTTTCTCCATCGCTGCTCCCACCCTCTGGAACTCACTACCCCAAACCATCAGAGACTCCTCCTCACTCACCACATTCAAAACATCACTGAAGTCTCACCTGTTCAGCACTGCCTTCAACCACTGACCGTCACCTCACCTTCTTTTTCCTTTTCTGTTCGTTTACTTATTTATCTATTTATTTTCTTCTCTATGTTTTAGTAAACCCTGTAAAGCGTCTTTGAGTGTTTAGAAAAGCGCTATATAAATGTAATGCATTATTATTATTATTATTATTATTGACTGTTCCCGCCATAAATCTCACACCCAGTACCATTGTGACAATGTTTTCCCATTGATTCTAGCGTTTCACAAGGAGATTTAAAAAAAATTAATGCTGATCCGTGTCAGGTTTGTGCTGTGTAAGATGATAGCTTGATGGAACTGGATGTGGAAAGTTCAAAAATCAATTTATATAAAGTCTAAGCGGATTGAATCAACTTCCCACTGGGGAATCTTCAGTTCCATTTCTCCAAAGCCAATTGTCATTGGGTAATAAGGAATAGGAGTAGAATTAGGCCATTCGGCCCATCAATTTTACTCCGCCATTCAATCATGGCTGATCTATCTCTCCCTCCTAACCCCATTCTCCTGCCTCCCCCCTATAACCTCTGACACCTGTAATAATCAAGAATCTATCTAGCTCTGCCATAAAAAAATCCACGGACTTGGCCTCCACAGTTTTCTGTGGCAAAGAATTCCACAGATTCACCACCCTCTGACACTGGAATTTAGAAGGATGAGAGGGGATCTGATCGAAACATATAAGATTATTAAGGGGTTGGACACGTTAGAGGCAGGAAACATGTTCCCAATGTTCGGGAAGTCCAGTACAAGGGGCCACAGTTTAAGAATAAGGGGTAGGCCATTTAGAACTGAGATGAGGAAAAACCTTTTCAGTCAGAGAGTTGTCAATCTGTGGAATTCTCTGCCTCAGAAGGCAGTGGAGGCCAATTCTCTGAATGCATTCAAGAGAGAGAGCTAGATAGAGCTCTTAAGGATAGCGGAGTCAGGGGGTATGGGGAGAAGGCAGGAACGGGGTACTGATTAAGAATGATCAGCCATGATCACATTGAATGGCGGTGCTGGCTCGAAGGGCCGAATGGCCTCCTCCTGCACATATTGTCTATTGTCTACTGTCTATAAAGAAATGTTTCCTCATCTCCTTCCTAAAAGAACGTCCTTTAATTCTGAGGCTATGACCTCTAGTCCTAGACTCTCCCACAAGTGAAACCACCCTCTCCACATCCACTCTATCCAAGCCTTTCACTATTCTATATGTTTCAATGAGATCCCCTCATTCTTCTAAACTCCAATGAGTACAGGCCCAGTGCCGTCAAATGCTCATCATAGGTCAACCTGCTCATTCCTGGGATCATTTTTGCAAACTTCCTCTGGACCCTCTCCAGACCCAGCACATCCTTCCTCAGATATGGTCCCCAAAATTGCTCACAATATTCCAAATGCAGCCTTACCAGCACCTTATAGAGCCTCAACATTACATCCCTGCTTTGTGTACAAGCCCTCTTGAAATAAATGCTAGCATTGAGTTTGCTTTCTTTACTATCGATTCGACTTGCAGATTAACTTTTTGGGAATCCTGCACCAGCACTCCTAAGTCCCTTTGCACCTCCGATTTCTGAATTCTTACCCCTATACCTATGTTGAACTAGTAATTGAGAAGACCTAGCATTTTGAACATAGGGCACACAGTTTTTTAGTGCCATACACCTATGATAAATAATTAGTTCAGTTTAGTTTATTAGTTTAGTTTATTATTTATTATTTTATTAATAATTTAATAATGTACATGGATAAACAATAATATTATAATTTAGTTTATTCATTTATTGTTGTCAAACAAGGCACAGTGATAAGCTTTTTTATTGTGTCCTGTCAGGGAAAAAAATACGCATGATTGTAATCAATGCGTCCACAGGACACAGATACAGGATAAAGGGTTTAGCTTTTAGTGCAGATAGAGTCCAGTAACGTCTGATTAAAGATTGTTCGAAGGTTGTCAATGATGTAGATGGGAGGTCAGGAATGTTCTCTAGTTGGTGATAGATAGGATGGTTCAGTCACCCGATAACTGAATCTGGAGCTGTGTGTTTTCAAATTTCTGTGCCTGATGGGGGATGGCAGAAGAGGGAGTGACCGGGTTGAGACTGGTCCTTGATTATGCTGGTGGCCTTGTTGAGCCAGAGTTAAGTGTACATGGAGTCAACAGAAGGGAGGTAGGTTTGTGTAATTGGCTGAACTATGCTCACAACTCTGCCATTTCTTGTTACCTGGCAAAGTGTACCTCCCACGGTGCAGATCATGAAGGGGGGCATATCTAAGTGAATTGATCCCAGTCACAAAATTGGTCTGGGTACTCCCATGAGTCAACTAACTTTAAATCGGCACCAGGCATGCAGTTAATCATGTAACCATTCACACAACACTTATGTTTGCTTGTAATGGCATAAATAGGAGCTCAATGTTTTACATTGTCACCAAAGTGCAACATTCTCGGTTGGTACAGTAGCATGTTGCACAGTTTTCTTGATGTAGAGCTGCTGACTCACAGCGACAGAGCTGTGTTTCGCTGAACATCTCCGCTCAGTCTGCCTAGACGTTCATGATATCCCGGTTGCTAAACATTTTAACTCCCCCTCCTATTCCTGTACTGACCTTTCTGTCTTTGGCCTCCTCCACTGTCAGAGTGTGGCCCAACGAAATTAGAGGTACAACACATCACATTTTGCTTGGGTAGCTTACAACCCTGTGGTATGAATATTAACTTCACTAACTTCAAGTAACCCTTGCTTTCTCTCTCTCTCTCTCCATCGCTCCCCAATCCTAGTACTCTGACCAGTCTGACTGTCCTCTTGATTAAATCTTATCTTTGTATGCCTTGTTGTCACCTTCCCCAGCAAACAATGATCTATTCTCTTGCTCTACGTCCCCTTTGATCTTTCATTTTCACACCTTACCCTTCCATATCTCATGTATCCCTCTACCCTGCCTCTCAGTCTTAAGATGGGACTCGACCTGAAACGTCACCCATTCCTTCTCTCCAGTGATGCTGCCCGTCCCATTGAGTTACTCCAGCATTTTGTGTCGAGCGACAGAGACCCGATTTATTTCACTCCTGACTTCAGGAGCTTTCTGTGTGGAGTTTGCACATTCTCCCTGTGACCATGTGGGTTTCCTCCAGGTGCTCCAGTTTCCCCCCAACATCTAAAACACGGGTGGGTTTGTAAATGAATTGGCCCCTTTAAATCACTCCTAGTCTGTGGGGAGTGGATGAGAGTGGGATAACAGAGAACTAATATGAACAAAATGCTGGAGTAACTCTGCAGGTCAGGCAGCATCTCGACTCAGGAGAGATGCTGCCTGATCTGCTGAGTTACTCCAGCATTTTGTGAATACCTTCGATTTGTACCAGCATCTGCAGTTATTTTCTTACACTAATATGAACAAGGTGATCAATGGTCGGCATGCACTCAGTGGAACCAAGAGGCATGTTTCCATGCTGCATCTTTCAATCATTCAAACGATGGGGAATGGAGATGTGGAGAGGTTTAGCAGTGGGAATATCACAGCTTAGATAGACACACAACTGAGGGATGTGCACTTTATATGAAGCAATAAATCTTTTTTTATCAATCAAAAAATGTATTCAATTATTTAAAAACAATATTTACAATGCAGTAAAACAAAACAGAACCCGCCACCAGAATACAATACAAACAAATATACCAAATGAAACTATGACACAATTATATTGCAGGGCGTGCAGCGTAGGTTTACTAGGTTAATTCCCGGAATGGCGGGACTGTCATATGTTGAAAGGCTGGAGCGACTAGGCTTGTATACACTGTAATTTAGAAGGATGAGAGGAGATCTTATCGAAACGTATAAGATTATTAAGGGGTTGGACACGTTAGAGGCAGGAAACATGTTCCCAATGTTGGGGGAGTCCAGAACAAGGGGCCACAGTTTAAGAATAAGGGGTAGGCCATTTAGAACTGAGATGAGGAAACACTTTTTCAGTCAGAGAGTTGTGAATCTGTGGAATTCTCCGCCTCAGAAGGCAATGGAGGCCAATTCTCTGAATGCATTCAAGAGAGAGCTAGATAGAGCTCTTAAGGATAGCGGAGTCAGGGGGTATGGGGAGAAGGCAGGAACGGGGTACTGATTGAGAATGATCAGCCATGATCACATTGAATGGTGGTGCTGGCTCGAAGGGCAGAATGGCCTCCTCCTGCACCTATTGTCTATTGTCTATTGTCTAATCCCTATCCAGGATGCATCCAATCCCCCTGCGGTACCCACTGGTCCCGGAAGTCCTCCAGGGTGCCCGTGGACAGCGCGTAGTCCCTCTCCAGCAACACCCGGGCGCGGAAGTAACCCCGGAAAAGGGGTAGGCAGCTGGCTCGGGCAGAGCCCTCTTCCGCCTGGCGCCGTGAGTCGTGGATGGCCAGCTTGGCCAGATGTAAATACTGAGCATGCATAAGAGTTCAGAAGTGTGGGAATGTTTTGGTGACCTTGCTGTTGGAGCGCAGAGAAGATTTACAAGGATGTTGTCAGGGCTTGAGTGTCTGAGTTGTAGGGAGAGGTTGTGCAGGCTGGGACTTTAGTGCAGGAGGATGTTGGTGATCTTAGAGAGGTGTATTTCATTTTTATTTTTATTTTTATTTTTTAAATGTTATATCAAAAAATACTTTATTCAAGTAATAAATATCATTTACAAAACATCTTTTTTAACAAGCCCATCCGACATTTCCGGAGGTTACATTCGATACAGGCATTCACTTAGACATTTACTTAAATTTAGACATTTACCCAGTATCCCTTATTTGGAGGGGCATCTCCCTCCACCACACCCTGCCCCCCCCATGTCCAGCAGCGGAAGGACCCTAGACTGTGGTCTTCCCCCACAGGGCCTTGGCGTTGGCTGCACCAAGCTTCAGTGCGTCCCTCAGCACGTACTCCTGCAGTCTGCAGCGGGCCAGTCGGCAACATTCCTTGACGGACAGCTCGCTCCGCTGGGAGGCCAACAAGGCTCGGGCAGACCAAAGAGCGTCTTTCACCGAGTTGATGACCTTCCAGCAGCACTCGATGTCAGTCTCCGAATGCGTCCCTGGGAACAGTCCGTAGATCACAGAGTCCTCTGTGACGGAGGTGTATAAGATCATGCGAGGAATATGCTTCAAGATAGAAAGCATGGAGTCTTTTACCAAGAGCAGGGGGATCAAGAGCCTGAGGACACATTGTAGGTTTACAGTGAGAGGGGCAACTATGTCACACAGATGGTGATGAATGTATGGAACGAGGGGCTAGAGGAGGTAATTGAAGCAGGTACTATAACAACATTTGAATGGCATTCAGACAGGCACATAGATAGAAAACTTTTAGAGGGATATGGGCCAAACGTGGGCGGGTGGGACATGTGGTGATGGCTCATCTTGGTCGACATTGGCAAGTTGTTCCATAGGGCCTGTTTCCATGCTGTATGATATGACTCTATGAATGCAAACTGTTGTGCTCTTTCACTCTTCAGAAGCTCCAAAACAAAAGGTTTGTGAAGCTAAAGAAAAAACAAATCATGTAATAATCATACCAGGGTCTCATCCTCCCTCCCTCTCTCTCTTGAGATCTATTGACATAAACCTTCTATTTCTCCAATGACAGTGATTTTAGGTGTTCTTTGGGATTTTGTTTATCATCTGCCACTATTTGTAAAGGGGAATAAACAGAGGTCAGAAATAAAATGAGAGGTTTTGCAGTTAAATTCACAGGAAACATTTTTGACTGCAATCTTGCAAAGTGTCCGTTAATATGAAGGCACATGTTGTGATGCACATCTTCTAAATGGAAATTTCCAGTCCAAACTTGTAATTCTCAGAGTTCTCCACAAACCCAAATATGTTTTATGTGCTGTAATGGTGTCTGAGAACCATTTGAGCCTGTTATTATCTCGGAATTGCCATGGTTACTGTTGGCATTCAGTGGTGCTCCAGGAAAAGTGGTTCTGAATGGATTATTATCACACTTGCGTGGAATTCATTGCATTAGGTAACTGTATAAATCGTGTCTTTTAATGGTCGCATATCTGGTACATTTGTATCATTTTGCTATAAGACCTCACAGAAAGAAAATTCTTATAATTCTTCGTCTCAATAAATACTTGCTTGAACAGGTTGACTGTTTCATTCCATGATTCAATGATTCAATTCAATTCAATGACCCTTTATTATCACATGTACCCAGGTACAGGTAAATGCTTTGTTGTGCATGCAACTCATGTAGCAGATCTCACCTGGGCAGTACACAAGTGTTGCCACATTGTGGCGCCGACATAATTCGCTGAACATTTCTATCTTCTGCTTGCCGCCGCCGTGGCAGAGGCCCCCACCCCCCGCCGGGTCCCCCCGTCATTCTCGGCGCCCCCCCCCCCCCCCCCCCTCGGGTAGCTCTCAACAGCCTGCCTCACTCTCTGATAGGACCTTATGAATCTCCGGCGGCCCTCCTCTCTCTCTGATAGGACCTTGTTAATCTCCGGCGGCCCTCCTCATTCTCTGATAGGACCTTGTTAATCTCCGGCGGCCCTCCTCATTCTCTGATAGGACATTATGAATCTCCGGCGGCCCTCCTCTCTCTCTGATAGGACCTTGTTTCTCTCCAGCAGCCCTCCTCTCTCTCTGATAGGACCTTGTTAATCTCCGGCGGCCCTCCTCTCTCTCTGATAGGACCTTGTTAATCTCCGGCGGCCCTCCTCTCTCCCTGATAGGACCTTGTTAATCTCCGGCGGCCCTCCTCATTCTCTGATAGGACCTTGTTAATCTCCGGCGGCCCTCCTCTCTCTCTGATAGGACCTTGTTTCTCTCAAGCAGCCCCCCTCACTCTCTGATAGGACCTTGTTTCTCTCCAGCGGCCCTCCTCTCTCTCTGATAGGACCTTGTTTCTTTCCAGCGGCCCTCCTCACTATCTGATAGGACCTTGTTAATCTCCGGCGCCCAGGGCCATCTTAACGCATGGGCCTGGGGGCCCACGAGCATAGGGGCCCCGTGCTGATCTGTGTATGTTAAGTGACTTGCAATAAATAAATACTACTTTAAAAATGTAGGTTCAATAAGTGCTTTTTTCCGCAACATTTTCGGTCACTAAGTGCTTCTCATAGCGATCTGTAAGTGCTTTTTGCAACAATGTAGCACCCTAAGTCCATCGCTAAGTGCTTTTCGGTAAGTGCTTTTCGCCGGCATGACAGGGGGTGGGGCTGGTAGGGAAAGGGGGGTGGGGGAGAGTAACGGTAGAGGCCCCAGTACACTGCTTTGCCCGGGGGCCCATAATGCTGTAAAAACGGCCCTGCCGGCGCCCCCCCTCCCTCTCTGATAGGACCTTGTTTCTCTCCAGTGGCCCCCCTTACTCTCTGATAGGACCTTGTTTCTCTCCAGCGACCCTCCTCACTCTCCGATGGACCTTGTTAATCTCAAGCAGCCCTCCTCACTCTCCAATGGACCTTGTTTCTCTCCAGTGGCCCCCCTCCCTCTCTGATAGGACCTTGTTTCTCTCCAGCGGCCCCCCTTACTCTCTGATAGGACCTTGTTTCTCTCCAGCGGCCCTCCTCATTCTCTGATAGGACCTTGTTAATCTCAAGCAGCCCTCCTCACTCTCCGATGGACCTTGTTAATCTCAAGCAGCCCTCCTCACTCTCCGATGGACCTTGTTAATCTCAAGCAGCCCTCCTCACTCTCTGATAGGACCTTGTTTCTCTCCAGCGGCCCCCCGCACTCTCTGATAGGACCTTGTTTCTCTCCAGCGGCCCTCCTCACTCTCCGATGGACCTTGTTAATCACCGGCGGCCCTCCTCCCTCTCTGATAGGACCTTGTTAATCTCCGGCACCCCCCTCAATCTCTGATAGGACCTTGTTAATCTCCGGCACCCCCCTCCCTCTCTGATAGGACCTTGTTAATCTCCGGCGCCCCCCCTTCCCTCTCTGATGGACCTTGTTAATCTCTGACGGCCCCCCTCCCTCTCTGATGGCCCTCTTTACTTTCCGATGGTGCTCCTCTCCCTCTCTGATGGCCCTCCTCCCTCGCAACGGGCCCCTCATTTTCCGACAGTCCCCTCATTCTCGGTGGTTGCTCGTTGGTTCCTCTGTGCCCTCGCTGGCATGGGTCCCATCAACATCAACTCCTGGCTGGAGTGCTGCGGTGGACAAGCCAGGTTGCTGGAGGGCTTGGTCCCACTCACCTACATACACCTGCTGTGTGGCTTGCTGGGACTGTATCTGTCCCAATCCCTTTATTCAAAGGGCAGCTCGGTGGAGCAGCTGGTAGAGCTGCTGCCTCACAGTGCCAGTGACCCATGTTCCATCCCGACCCGTCTGTGTGGAGTTTGTACGTTATCCCTGTGACCGCGTGGAATCCCTCCGATTGCTCTGCTTTCCTTCCACATCCCTAAGACGTGTGGGTTTGTGAGTAAATTGCCCCTGGTGCTTAGGGAGTGGATACTAAAGTCGGATATGACAGAAATAATATGAATGATTGTTGATGGTTGGCTTGGGCTCGGTGGGCCAAAGGGCCTGTTTCAATGCTGTATCTCCAAACTAAGATATACCTGTTTGGTGTGCAACTTTATAGGTGTTTTCTGAAGAAGGCTCTCAACCCGAAGCGTAATCTGTTACTTTTCTCCAGAGATACTGCCTGACCCGCTGAGTTACTCCAGCGTATTGTATCCATTTTCTTTATAGGTGCCTTGTTTTTGCTTCATACACATCATTGCCTAGTTGAAGTGTATTTTTGATAGGTATTTAGTTTAAGCACACCCTGCCAACAATATATTTTGAAATGTCACTGCCTTCATTTTTAGAATTGTGAAGTAATTTAAACTAAGAGCCAGGTCTACAGATGAATGGCAGTCAATTACCTCCAACCATCAATTACATTTCTCACTCAATGGTTTCAATGGGACCATAATCCTGAACAGTAAATTGCTGCAGGCTCCCACTTGAAGACTGACAATGAAACAACTCTGCACTTACTTTAACTTTTTGTTTTGTAGTTAAAAAACAAAACTCTTGCTGACTCGTGTTGCAACTTTAGGCCTTTGCCAGCTAGTCAAGCTAAATCTTCACATATTACTGTGCTGGTATATCTTAGGCTAATGTCTGAAGAAGGGTCCCAACCCAAAACGTCGCCCATCCATGTTCTCCAGAGAGTTTGTCTGACCTGCTGAGTCACTCCAATGATAGACACAAAATGTTGGAGTAACTCGGTGGGCCAGGCAGCATCTCTGGAGAGAAGGAAAGGGTGATGTTTTGGGTTGAGACCCTTCTTCAGGCAGAGTCACAGGAGAGGGAAACTGGAGATATGGAAGGGTACAAAGACCATGTAAGGTGTGAAAAGGCCAGATCAAAGCAGATGCGCAATGGTATGTTGTTGGCTGAGGGGAGGCTGACAATAAGGCATACAAACAGTAAAATTAATCAGGAGGACATTGAAACTAGTCGGAGAACTGGGGTGGGGGAGGGACGGAGAGAGAGGGGAAGCAAGGGTTACCTGAAGTTAGAGAAATCAATTATTATATCGCTGGATTGTAAGCTGCCCAAACAAAATATGAGGTGCAGTTCCTCCAATTTGCATTTGGCCTCACTCTGACAGTGGAGGAGGCCCAGGGCATAAAAATTAGTATGGGCATGGGAGGGGGAGTTAAACTGTTATTCCAATATTTTGTGTCTTTTTTTGTAAACCAGTATCTGTAGTTCCTTGTGTCTACATCTTGGGATAAGTTTAGAATACAACACTTTATGGAAGATTCCTAGAATGATAATTGCTCTAGTTTAGACCTTAGACTTTAGATAAACAGCGCGGAAACAGGCCTTGTGGCATACCAAGCCTGCATCCTGCAAGTGTAGGATAGTGTTCGTGTACCAGAGATCACCATGTACACGAGCACTATCCTACACTTTGGGGACCATTACCAATTTTACCCACCAAAGCCAATTAACCTACAAACCTGTGCGTACTTGGAGTGTGGGAGGAAACCAGAACTCCCAGAGAAAACCCACGTCGTCACAGTGAGAACGTAAAAACTCCATACAGACAGCTGTAAGGCAGCAACTCTACCACTGCGCCACTGTGCTGGGATACCTTAGGATAATGTCTGAAGAATGGTCCCAACCCAAAATGTCGCCTCTCCATGTTCTCCAGAGAAGTTGTCTGACCCACTGAGTTATTCCAACACTTTATGTCATTTTTTGTAAACCAGCATCTGCAGTTCTTTGTGTCTACATCTTAGAATAAAGTATCTACATCTTGGAATAGGTTTAGGACACAACACTTTATGAAAGATTTCTGCAATGATAATGAGAGAGATTGATTGATTGATTGATTGATTGATTGATTGGAACAGGTCCTTCAGTCTACCTAGTCCATGCTGACCTAGTTCAGTTTACCTAGTCCTAGTTCAGCCATGATCATATTGAATGGCGGTGCAGGCTCGAAGGGCCGAATGGCCTACTTCTGCACCTATTTTCTATGTTTCTATGTTTCTATTGATTACCCATTCACACTAATTTTATGCTCTCTCACTATCTCATCCACTCCCTACATACTTGGGATAATTTTCAGAGGCCAATTAACCTACAAACCTGCATGTCTTTGGGATATGAAAGGAAATTAGATTATCCAAAGGAAATTGTAACGGGAAGAATGTGCAAACTCCACACAGAAGGTATCACAAAATGCTGGAGTAACTCAGCGGGTCAGGCAGCATCTCAGGAGAGAAGGAATGGGTGACGTTTCGGGTCGAGACCCTTCTTCAGACTCGACCCGAAACGTCACCCATTCCTTCTCTCCTGAGATGCTACCTGACCCACTGAGTTACTCCAGCTTTTTGTGATACCATCGATTTGTACCAGCATCTGCAGTTATTTTCCTACAAACTCCACACAGATATCACCCGAGGGCAGGATCAAACCCAAGTCTCTAGCTCTGAGGCAGCAGCTCTACCAGCTGTGCCACTCTGCTGCCACTATATCTTGGAATAATGTGTTAAGTTTAGAATCCAACACTATGTGAAAATGTTCAAGATAATGATAAAATGAAACGTGTGAAAACAAGGAAATAAAAAATAGGATTGGTCTCTTTACAGCAGGGAAGAATATTGTAGTGGTCAGAAATGTTTTGAGAGAATAACTAAAGAGACTAAACTATGTTCTTTCAGTAAATAGAGGCTCAAAACATTTTTTAAATGCCTATGTGGCACAGTGGTGCCGCGGTAGAGTTGCTGCCTCACAGCGCCAGAGTCCTGGATTCGATCCCGACTACAGGTGCTGTCCGTACAATGTTTGAAAGTTCTCCCCGTGATCTGCATGGGTTTTCTCTGGATGCTCCAGTTTCCTTCAAAGACGTACAAATTTTAGGTTAAATGGCTTTGGTTAAAAAAAAATGTAAATTGTCCCCAATGTGTTAATGTGCTGGCCTGAGCAGACTTGGTTGGAAGACAACAACAATAAATGCTGGAGTAATTCAGCAAATCTGGCAGTGTCTGTGGAAAGGGAAACAAAATGAGACACTTTAGCAGTGAGACCTTGCATCATTATTTTGTTTTTATCTCATGAAAAATAATTTATTTTGCTGAATAAAATATCATTTAGACACTGAACAGAGAGCACCTGATTAAATCAAGACACTATAGCAACCACTCTAAAGACTGACAACTTAAAAATAATCCTTTACACCAAGTATTGCAGAGCTCAATTAATTCAGCAACTTTTCTTATTAAAAGCAGGTTAAAAGCTCCATAATAATGCTATCTTTTCTGGAGGATAAGTACACAAGATAAATTGTTTATTTTTCCAGAAAAAAATATAATGCAGTGGCCAAGGGAAATAATTATGCACAGATTGGTTGAAAACAATTCACTTGGAATTGTTCGGCAGATCGGGCAACATCGGTGGAGAGGGGAAACAAAAGGAATACTTTATCTTGGAGAACCAGCACCAACACAGGGTCCGAAGAAGGGTCTTAACCCAAAACGTCCCCTACTCTTTTTTCCTCACAGATGCTGCCTAACCCGTTGAGTTACTCCACCATTTTGTGTCCGGAGGCACTGGGGAAAAACCGATGTGGGCACGGGGAGAACGTTCAAACTCCATACTGACTGCACCCATAGTCGGGATTGATCAAGGGTCTCTGGCACCGTAGGGCAGCAGCTCTACCACTGTGCCACCATGAGCTGCCCATTGTGTTACCACCATACCCATAGATTAGGCCTTAGAAAGCTATTTTACTCACTTTTTTAACAAACCTGGCTGTGCATCCGTAAACACAGCAACATAATGATCACATTAATTAGCGTTGGATATGGCCACGATACTCTGAAGAATTATTTTGCTCGCCTTCAAAATACAGAGCAATTTCATATTGTAAGGCAATAAATGTGAAAAGACATACAATTAATTACCTGGCATAAGTGAGCCTGTTTCTGGTATGGATAAGGAATTAACGTCAAAGTGTAAAATGTAGAAACAAGAAACTACAGATGCTGGTTTACAAAATAAAAAGATACCAAGTGCTGGAGTCACTCAGTGGGTCAGGTAGCATATCTGGAGAACATGGATAGACAATGTGTGTAGGAAGGAACTGCAGATGCTAGTTTACACTGATGAATGTTGGAGTAACTCCACGGGTCAGCCAGCATCTCTGGAGAAAAGGAGTGGGTGACGTTTCGGGTTGGAACTCTTCTTCAGATAGACAGCGTTTTGGATCGGGACATTTCTTCAGATGTCTAATGAAGGACCCAGACTCGAAACATCACCCATCCTTTTCTCCAGAGCTACTACCCGACCCAGCAAGTTACCCCAGCACTTGGTATCTTTTTATTTTGTAAACCAGCATCTGTAGTTTCTTGTTTCTACATTTTACACTTTGACATTAATTCCTTATCCATACCAGAAACAGGCTCACTTATGCCAGGTAATTAATTTTATGTCTTTTCACATTTATTGCCTTACAATATGAAATTGCGCTGTATTTTGAGGGCGAGCAAAATAATTCTTCAGAGTATCTTGGCCATATCTAACGCTAATTAATGTGATCATTATGTTACTGTTAGTGGGAGTTTGCTGTGTGGAAATTATTACAGCATTTCTTACAATACTGGTTGCAAAGTGAAAAAATCTCATTGTGGGGAAAGTGTTTTGGGTTGATTGGAGGTTATGAATATTATAATGTTATTGTATTAGAGTTCCTTCTTTCTCTGGGTACCAATTAGTTTGATGAGCAACGTTTGTTGCATTGAGATGGGTGGGTGGTGATTGTGAAAGGCTAGATTTATTATCTACTTGACGACCCTTGGACCCGTTAAGTTCCCGTTATGATGCCAGGAATCTCAAAATGGTGATCTCATCTTACATATATATATATATACACATATGTAGAGGGAGCCACTCACCCCGGCCCCGGGCGGCCAACGCAGCGGCCAGTAGCAGGAGAGTGGCCGCAAGGCGCTGCCCCATGTTCGTCCTGCCGGCGGCCATCTTATTTGACCTCTCTGCCGTGCACCAGGGGAGGAAGGTCAGAGGCTGGCCATGCCGGGACGGGCACCGGTCCTTCCAGCGCTGCCGCCAGGCACAGCAGCCCTCCCCCAACTGCGCACGCACGTGTACCGGGTCCGGCAAGTGGGAGTGCACTGCGCAGGCGCGACTGCCTCATTGAAACTTGGACGTTAAAGTTTATAAAGTGAATTACTTTAAAAATATAACAAAACTTGATACTGCACACTGCAGGTGAATAGTGAATAAAGTGCCCCTGATATTGTTGCGCTATCGTGTACTGTTTTGGCAGTATTTCGGGAACGTACATACATATACATATACATATATATACACACATATACACACATATATATATATATATATATATACACACACACACACATGCACAAGATGAGACTTTTAGTAATGAAAAGATAATAGCATATACTCACACTGAATAAAACGGTTGAAGATTCTCTTCATTTGGATCTGTCCTCACGAGAACATTACTTGTTATCAGGGCAAGTCATGATTTGTTCTGATGAACCTAAGAAGTAAAATCTCTTTCTCCACAGGTGCTGTTAGATTGCTGACTATTTCCAACATTTTCTGTTATTATTTCATTATTAATCATTTTTTTAATTAAGTACAAATCCTGGGGAACCAACGTTCAAAGATGGTCTTCATCGCTGTCTTTTAAACCTAACTAGACCAAGTGGACCCATTATGCCCAAACATCTCCTGCATTGGTGCAGCACCCTCTACTCTCCCCCCTCCCCCTCCCCTATCCTCCCTCCCCTCCCTTCCCTCCCCCCTCCAACCCCCTCCCCCCATCCCTCCTTCCCTCCCACTCCCCTCCTCACAACCCCCTTCCCCTCCCCCTCCCCTCCCCCTTCTCCTCCCCCACTCCACCCCTCAACCACCTTATCCTCCCTCCTCCCCCTCCCCCCCTCCCTCCCTCCTCCCTCCCTCCCTCCCTCCCTCCCACCCTCCCTCCCTAGCTCCCTCCCTCCCTCCCTCCCCCCTCCCTCCCTAGGAGATAGATTTAAACTTTAAAATGTGAATAACTCTAAAAATATAACACCAATTTCAATGAAACTTCTTCCATTGGCACCAAAGGGACGACGGTGAGTAATGTGGGCCTATAATTGTCACGCTATCGTGTACCATTTTGGCTGTAGTTCAGGAACAAACAAACAAACAAACGAAAGTTTTAGTATATAGATGTTTAGACTTTAGACTTTAAAGATACTGTGTGGAAACAGGCCCTGTTACAGAAGCCAATTACCCAACAAACCTGCATGTCTTTGGAATGTGGGAGGAAGTTAAGGAATACACAGTAAACTGATGAAGTTAAGGAATACATAGTAAACTGATGACAATTTATCCTTGTCTTTACTTTTATTTATAATGAATGATCTCTTGCTATCCACTTTGCTATTGTAACACTGTAAATTTCCCCGGTGTGGGACGAATAAAGGAATATATATATTATGAAACCAGAGCACCCGGAGAAAACCCACACGGTCACGGGGAGAATGTACAAAATCTGTACAGACATGGGTTTCCGATGCTGTAAGGCAGCAACTCAACTGCTGCACAACTGTGCCACCCTAAGAAGTAAAATCTCTTTCTTCACAGATGCTGTCAGATTGTTGAATATTTCCATTTTCTGTTATTATTTCATTATTAATTATTTTTTTACCAATTACAATTCCTGGGGAACCAATGCTCAAAGATTGTTGAAACATAATAGTTGTGCAAAAGTTGTAAGAAAACAAACCACACAAGGAAAGACACAAAGTGCTGGAGAAACTCAGCAGACCAGGCAGCATCTCTGGAGAATGTGGATAGGCCACATTTCGGGTCGAAACCCTTCTTCAGTGTTTCTTCGTACCTACTTCCAAGTCTGAAGAAGGACCTCGACCCAAAACGTCACCTCACATGTTCTCTGGAGATGCTGCCTGACGCACTTAGTTACTCCAAAACTTTGTATCCTTTTGGTCAATTAACCTACCAACCCACTCCTTACTTCCAAGGCTGAAGAAGGGTCTCGACCTGAAACCTCACCTATCCATGTTCTCCAGGGATGCTGCCTGACACGCTGAATTACTGTAGCACTTTACATCTGTGCTGAATTACTCTAGCACTTTACATCTACAGCTCCCAGTATCTTCATTAACCTCATAAAATCTTGGAGACACCAGGAACTGCAGTTGCTGGAGTCTTGAGGAAAGCACAAAGTACGGGTGTAATTCAGCGGGCCAAACAGCATCTGTGGAGGGAATTGATGTGCAACGTTTCGGGCCAGGACCCTTCCTCAGTCTCATCTGAAGTTTGTTCATTCACCAAAGCTTCCTATTGAAAAGTCCTGTCATGTAATATCCTGAATCGCCTGAGACTGAGTGAATTCTGTTTATAGCCAACACCAATTTGACAAATTCTGAGTGTATATATATTCGTCCGGATGTGGGAGTGTTGAGATTTCTTGGGGATTCGGAGGTGGCGGGGTAAGGGAAGGATGGTGGGTGGGTGTAACCAATTAACTTTGGGATATGAAAGGAAAACAGAGCACCTGGGGAAAATGAATGGCCTAATGGTGCTTTATTGTCACAGGTACATGGACAGGAAAGTTTTTGAAGGCCAAAAGCTGTCAAGTGGGACAAGTGTAGATGGGCCATCTTGGTCTGCATGAGCAAGCTCGGCCAAAGGGTCTGTTTCTATGCTGTGTGACTCTCAGACATGTCTTGGTTGGTACTGTGGTTCAATGGTACTTTATTTTCACATCTACCCAGGCACATTCTCCCAGACAGAACAATGACATTCTTACTTGCAGCAGCACAACAAAATATGTAAATATAGTACTCTGCAAAAAAATATAATAAAAACCATGCAGGTACTATCACCATGCTTGAGAAACATGTGGACAGGTACATGGATAGGAAAGGTTTGGAAGGATATGGGCCAAAGGCAGGCAGGTGGGACTAGTGTAGATGGGGCAAGTTGGTTGTCATGGGCAAGTTGGACCGAAGGGCCTGTTTCCACGCGGTATGAGTCTCTGACTCCATGGCAATAACTGTTCTTGTCCCATTCAATCACCACGAGTCAAGCTGAAGCATAAACTTTTTATTGCTCAGAGGATACAATACATCGTGCTGTCGTCTCCGCTCCTAGTTCCCTCGGACCCCCCTAGTGGCTGAATCCCACCCTGCCAACAACTGGTTAGCATATAGAAAAACCCGGACTTGATCAGGAACCGGATATACATCATAGAACACAGACACAGTCAGTTAATATGACTGTCCACATCCTCCCTCTTATAATTAAGCTTGCGAATTCAAGAGAGAGCTAGATAGAGCTCTTAAGGATAGCGGTGTCAGGGGGTATGGGGAGAAGGCAGGAACGGGGTACTGATTGAGAATGATCAGCCATGATCACATTGAATGGCGTTGCTGGGTCGAAGGGCCGAATGGCCTACTCCTTCACCTATTGTCTATTGTCTATTGCCTATTGATTACCGATATATATATAAACTACAAAATCATAATATACAGATGTGAGCACTAGAAATTACAATTACAGAATACATACAGAGCTTTATTGTCATTCGGTACAGATACCGAATGAAATTACATTTCCAGCAGTCACAGAACACAACAAAAAAGAAAGGAACACAAGACACACGACCCCAACACAACCATCCATCACAGTGACTCCAAACACCCCCTCACTGTGATGGAAGGCAACAAAACTTCCACTTTCTTCCCCCACGGACAGACAGCTCGACCCCTACCGAGGCGACTGACCCGCACAGCCCCCGCAAAGGGATGGAAGTCCCCACGGTCGAGCACCGGACGACACACATATAACAAGCAACTAGAATGAGTCGCGTTAATCAGTGAACCGGTTAAATGTCAATGTCCGCTGTCAATGTCTGATAAAGTCCCTGTACTTGGGGTTAGGCCTGCAGGTGTGTCCCACATGTGTACGGTACAAACCCACATTCTCTCCCTTCTCAGGAGACTTTACCGCTGGTACAGGTATAGAATGATAGTGGTTTAATTGGGGACTTCACAGGCGGTGGCACCACGGGCTTCGCTGGTGACGGATCAGCTGGAAGCTGGCTTTCCACGGAACTACCATCACTGCGGCATAAAGTCAAGTCCTGGGGATACTGTTGAGAGGGTGCTGGCTCGTGCATGTTTTAATATCAGAAGACATGGAATGGAAATGAGGACATCACACTCCTGTGTTGATGTATCGACGTCTGATCTCACTTTGGAAGGAAGATAAATAGGATTGTGATTGGGCATTACCCTAAAGATAATTGATCACTAATTAAAAAACATCTCCCCATGCCACAACAGCTCCATTTCCATTTTCTAATGTGCATCAATAACTTTAATGTTTGCCTGCTGCAGGCTTTTCAAGTTATGCATATCTGACGTAATGGACATGTGGGTAAGATTTCTTATCTTGTTTGTCCATTATAACCTGAATCAAAAGAGGAACAGACACCAGCAGCCAATAAATAATTTGAACGCGGGCCAGATCTGGACTTCCTGAGTTTAGGTAGGCTCGGAAAGATTGGCCCAGGCACAAAGTCAACAGATGGTTTATCAGTAAGAATTGCATACCATCTGCATATGTCTGATGGTGGCTCAGGAAATACACTGCTTAGTTTGACTAAGATTCAGCTTATCATTATTTGCAGGGTGACTGGTGTGTCACTAACCACACTTTAGGTGAATTGCTAATATGTTGTTATTTTTTAACCAAATAAAGTAGCAGTGAAGAGTGTATATGAAGAGCAAGAGCTGGCAAATGGAATTGTTTACTTCCTTGTCAGCTTGGTGTCTTCTTGGAGAAAGAAAGATGCTTGAGAGTTAATTATGCATACTTGAAAAACCACTGACATTTAGTTTCAGTTTCAGTTTCAGTTTTAAAGATACAGCACCGAAACAGGCCCTTCAGCCCATCTCTACTTTCTCTCGTTCACACTAGCTCTATGTCATCCCTACTTTCTCACCCATTCGCTGCACACGAGGGGCAATTTACAGAGGCCAAATTGACCTACAAACCTGCACATCTGTGGGACGTGGGAGGAAACCGTAGGACCCGGAGAAAACCCACACGGTCGCAGGGAGAACGTGCTGAGTGCACAGAGAGATCTCCTGAGGTCAGGATCGAACCCGGGTCTCCGGCGCTGTGAGACAGAGGCTCTACTAGCTACGACACTGTGCCACCCTTCTTAAGAATAATCAAGAGGCAGCAGATGTCAAAATGTAGACATATCATTCCTCAAACGTTCTGCTTAAATCTGCATGCATGTCCAAGCTTGAGAGAGACTTGCACATTGGTTAGAGAAAAAATAAAATAAAGGTAGATACAGCAGGCTCTCAAGCAGTGAAGAAATCAGAAGCTGAGATGATCTGTACTTGCCAAGGTTCATGCACAAGCTATTGAGAATATCGGCCAACTAAAACGGCATCTCACAAAGATTGTCTTCCCATTCAAACCTTCCACTGGAACAATTGATTTGACGTTGCAGGGGTCTTATTCTTGCCAATTATCCTTTACAACTTTAGCAAAGGTTCCTCAGAAACCTCCAAGAACTTGCATTCAAAGCTTTTTGATTGAATGGATTGAAACATACTGCATGGAAACGGGCCCTTTGGCCCATTGAGTCCACACCAATTCGGCCCATCGATCACCCATCTGCACTAGATCTACATTATCTCTCCTCTGTATTCACTCTCTACATGCTAGGGGACAATTTACAAAGACCAATTAATCTACAAACCCACATGTCCTTTGGAGTTTACTGGACTTTACCTTGCACAAAATGCTATTCCCTTTATCATGTATCTGTACCTGTGTTTGTATCTTTCGATGGCTCGATTGTAATCACATATCGTCTTTCTGCTGATTGGTTAGCATGCAACAAAAGCAACAACAATGTACACGTGACAATGAACTAAACTGACCTAAAAACCGGAGCATCTGAAGGAAACTCACATGGTCACAGGGAGAACGTGCAAACTCCACACAGACAGAGCCCGAGGTCTGATTGAATCTAGGTCTCTGGCGCTGTGAGGCATCAGCTCTACCAGCTGCACCACTGTGCCACTCTTGTGGAAGCTGTTTCTGCCAGATTTCCGCAGACCCTGTGCTGAAGGTTTAAATTGTAAAGTGCCTCACCACATCCCAACCCAATGGGCTAAAGAGACTGCTTCTATTACTCTAAAACATGAGGTCACAGCCTCAGACTTAGGAAGGAGATGAGGGGGAATTTATTTAGTCACATGGTGGTGAATCTGTGAAATTCATTACCACAGTAAGCTGTGGAGGCCAAGTCAATGGATATTTTTAAGGCAGAGATAGATACGTAGATTCTTGATTAGTGCGGGTGTCAGGAGTTATGTGGAGAAGGCAGGTGGATTTACGAAGGGGAAATCATGCTTGACAAATCTACTGGAATTTTTTGAGGATGTAACTAGGAAAATTGACAAGGGAGAGTCAGTGGATGTGGTGTACCTCGACTTTCAGAAAGCCTTCGACAAGGTCCCACATAGGAGATTAGTGGGCAAAATTAGGGCACATGGTATTGGGGGTAGGGTACTGACATGGATAGAAAATTGGTTGACAGACAGAAAGCAAAGAGTGGGGATAAATGGGTCCCTTTCGGAATGGCAGGCAGTGACCAGTGGGGTACCGCAAGGTTCGGTGCTGGGACCCCAGCTATTTACGATATACATTAATGACTTAGACGAAGGGATTAAAAGTACCATTAGCAAATTTGCAGATGATACTAAGTTGGGGGGTAGTGTGAATTGTGAGGAAGATGCAATAACGCTGCAGGGTGACTTGGACAGGTTGTGTGAGTGGGCGGATACATGGCAGATGCAGTTTAATGTAGGTAAGTGTGAGGTTATTCACTTTGGAAGTAAGAATAGAAAGGCAGATTATTATCTGAATGGTGTCAAGTTAGGAGGAGGGGGAGTTCAACGAGATCTGGGTGTCCTAGTGCATCAGTCAATGAAAGGAAGCATGCAGGTTCAGCAGGCAGTGAAGAAAGCCAATGGAATGTTGGCCTTCGTAACAAGAGGAGTTGAGTATAGGAGCAAAGAGGTCCTTCTACAGTTGTACCGGGCCCTGGTGAGACCGCACCTGGAGTACTGTGTGCAGTTTTGGTCTCCAAATTTGAGGAAGGATATTCTTGCTATGGAGGGCGTGCAGCGTAGGTTCACTAGGTTAATTCCCGGAATGGCGGGACTGTCGTATGTTGAAAGGCTGGAGCGATTGGGCTTGTATACACTGGAATTTAGAAGGATGAGGGGGGATCTTATTGAAACATATAAGATAATTAGGGGATTGGACACATTAGAGGCAGATAACATGTTCCCAATGTTGGGGGAGTCCAGAACAAGGGGCCACAGTTTGAGAATAAGGGGTAGGCCATTTAGAACGGAGATGAGGAAGAACTTTTTCAGTCAGAGGGTGGTGAAGGTGTGGAATTCTCTGCCTCAGAAGGCAGTGGAGGCCAGTTCGTTGGATGCTTTCAAGAGAGAGCTGGATAGAGCTCTTAAGGATAGCGGAGTGAGGGGGTATGGGGAGAAGGCAGGAACGGGGTACTGATTGAGAGTGATCAGCCATGATCGCATTGAATGGCGGTGCTGGCTCGAAGGGCTGAATGGCCTACTCCTGCACCTATTGTCTATTGTCTATTGTCTATTGTCTATTGTGAATGGTGTTGAGAAGGAAAGTTAGATCAGCCATGATTCAACAGCGGAGTAGACTTGATAGGCCAAATGGCCTAATTCTGCTCTTATCACTTATGATCCCTTACCTCCACATATTGTGTTTTCTTACCACATAGGATCTGCAATGTATGAAAAAATGGATTTCTTCATCTAAGAAAGATGTTCAGGGCACGTTTTTTTACACAGAGAGAGGTGGATACCTGAAAGGTGTTGCCAGGGGTGGTGGTAGAGGCAAATATGATAGTGGCATTTAAGAGGTTTTTAGATAGGAAGAAGGAATTGCAGGGAATGGAGGGAGATAGATCATGGGCAGGCAGAGAATATTAGTTTAACTGAGCACCACGTTCGGTACGGGACATTGTGGACTGAAGGGTGTGTTCCTGTGCTATGCTCTTCTGTTCTCTGTTCCAAGTGCATATTCTAGAAATATTCCAGACGTTAGAAATCTGAAATAAATATAGAAAATCCAGGAAATATGTCTGGGATTGTAGGAAGAAGGCGGGAGAATGGGGTTGAGAGGGAGAGATGGATCAATCACGATTAAATGGTGGAGTAGATTTGATGGGCTGAATGGCCTAATTCTGCTCCTAGAATTTATGAACTTATGAAATGCTCATCAGGCCAGGCAGGAAGCATCTGTGGAAAGAGGAAGAGTAAGCATTTCTTAGCAATGAACTCTTATCAAAATTCAATGAACGATACTGGGGAAAGGTTTTTTAATAAAGGATGGTGTAGGTTGCAAAGAAATAGGAAGGTTCACAGAGTCCATGCAGGCCAGTGATCACCCACACACTGGCTCTATCCTACAAACTGAGGACAATTTACAGAAGCCAATTAACATGCAAACCTGCATGTCTTTGGAATGTGGGAGGAAACCGGAGCACGCAGAGAAAGCCCACGCGGTAACGTGGAGAACATGCAAACTCTGTACAGACAGCACTCTTTGTCAGCATTGCACCTGGGTCTCGAGCGCTGCAAGGCGACTCTACCACTGCACCACTGAGCCGCCTGGACGGTGCATGGATACGGTGATGACAAAATGAGACTGAATGATTTAAATGGGGGAAGGGGGGAAGGGCGAGTGAAGGCTCGTTAATGGCATAATGCTGCACATGACGCATCTACCTGCACGTAATCTCATCACCGTCACATGATCCATGCTTACAATCTCCTCTATCTGCATGTGATCCATACCCCTCCATACCCTGCATATCCACGTGCCTATCTAAAAGCCTTCTAAATGCCACTCTCTGCAGACGGTGTAAATGGAGAAAGATGAATGAGGACAGAGGAGAGAGAGAGAAAAAAAACCAATACTGGAAGTGTGAGATAGAGGCATTACCATTGTGAGAATATTAAACTCTTTTCAGGCTCTGACAACTTGAAGAATGTCTTGGTGGCTTATCGGACACTTTTCAATTTAAAATTGATGTTGTCATTGTCCAGCATGCATCACAAAATTGCTTATACTGGAAATTTTGTAACTCTGAATGAGGACTTACTTCTCAGTTGCCACAATGCTAACAATCGTTAGGCTTTTGATATTCAATCAGGACATAATTGAAAAAAATATATAATCAGAGATTATTGCATTTGCATCCGAATATGTTTTGCTAGTTCTTTGGTGAGGGGTTTGACACATGGGCCACTCTTTGGGCATTTTCCTAAACTTTTCTAAATTTTGCAGAACATAAGCCTAGATTGACTGCCCACTTATAAGTTGCCTTCACTGGTTCGTTTATCAATTTGATGGATGTTCTATTTGCTGTTTCCCTGTTTAATTTATTAGTTCTTTGAGATACTCAATTCCAAATTCAGATACATATCATTCTTCCCACTTTCTATTCATCATGACGACTTGCAATCCTGGTATCGAGTAATACAAAGCTAGCACCTTCCTGAATATCCTATAATCAAGATTTCTTCTCAATTAATCATTCAATGCACCAGCTATTGTTGTTGCACACCCACTTTTCCCACGTTTTCGTGTTGGGGAAGGTCTTCGCCGATCTTTCCAACTTATCCTAAATAAAACAAACTCTGGAAATACACAGCAGGTCAGGCAGCATGTGTGGCAAGAGAAATAGATTTAACATCTGAGCGGCATGGTGGCGCAGCAGTAGAGTTGCTGCCTTACAGCACTTGGGTTTGATCCTGACCCTAGGTGCTGCCTGTGTGGAGTTTGGACGTTCTCCCCGTGACCTTCGTTGGTTGTCTCCGAGATCTTCGGTTTCCTCCCACACTCCAAAGACGTACAGGTATGTAGGTAAATTGGCTTGGTATAAATGTAGAAATTGTCCCAAGTGTATATCGGACAGTTTTAATATGTGGCGATCGCTGGTCGGCGCAGACCCGGTGGGCTGAAGGGCCTGTTTCCGCGCTGCATCTCTAAACTAAACATTCCAGGTCGAAAACACTTCATCAGAGTTTATTTCAGATTTGCAACATCTGCAGACTTTTATATTAGTTGGCTACCAGCACTAGTAATGCTAAAATCTTTTGCAATTCTATTAATATATCCCAGAACATCAAAACAAATAGCAGTAAATGTAGTAGTACAGTGTGTGACATGACTAAAATGAGACAAGAGAGAGGCAAGAATGTTTAATATGCACTAGAAATGGAACGCTAACTTTTTATTTTTAATTTAGTTTAATGTAGATATACAGCGCGGAAACAGGCCCTTCAGTCCACCGGTTCTGTGCCGACCAGCGATCCCTATACACTAGCACTATCTTACACACCAGCAAAAATTTACAGTCTTTACCCAAGCCAATTAACCTTCAAATCTATATGTCTTTGGAGTGTGGGAGGAAACTAGAGCACCGGGGAAAGCCCACGTTGTCACAGAGAGAACGCCAATAAAGTCGGTACAGACAACACCCGTAGTCAGGATGGAACCCGGGTTTCTGGCGCTGTAAGGCAGCAACTCTCCCGCTAAGCCACCGTGCCACCCCCTACTGCTTCCGTCTAGGCACAGTGTCACAACAACACAATGAATAAACTATAATTAATAACGTAAAAAATCTGTAATACAAGATAACCAGACCATAATAGTGGAAACACAAGTGCGTAGCACAAACTATACAGGGTCCTTGTCTATAAGGAATCTATAAGGAATTTGTTAAGATTTTTTGAATTGCTGATTTTGACACTTTGTTTCTTTTTGTTATAGTGTCATTATTGCCCCTTTATTTTGAACAGACTCTTTAGTTTGAATTAAACATTATAATCTTGGTTTTGCATAGTCTCTCGAATGTAACTTGATTGTTCTTTTATCTCATCAAAGTTTGTCAAAGTTTGTCATATTAAAATATTTCCCATTTCTGTTTTATTATTTTGCTTATTTTTTAACCAGTTTTCTTTCCTTTTAAAAGTATCTGTTACTTTTGCCTTTTATCTTAATCATGTCTTAAAATTATTACGTTATGATCACCTTTAAAGAGATGCTCTCTTTGGTTGTCAGACACCAAAGTGCTGGAGTAACTCAGCGGGTCAGGCAGCAGGTCTGGAGAACATGTATAGGTGACGTTCCCGGTCTTCTTAATAATCCGACATTGGGTTACTCCAGCATTCAAGGATGCTGCCTCACCTGCCTGATTTAATCCAGCATTTTGTGTCTTCATGTTCTTCACGTATGCTGCCTGACCCACTGAGTTACTCCAGTACTTTGTGTCTTTCTTTGATAAACCAGGATTTGCAGTTCCTTGTTACAGGTCCCATATGTAACCTGTTTACCTGTGCACATACCTTAACTATGAGAGCTCTTGCATAGTTCTGGAATACATACACTGTAGGTACTTGAAGGCATAAGAATGGGAAGAAATGAATGAGAATTAAGTCATATAGTCATTCACGCCGACTGACACTTTCTTGATTAGTACGGGCGTCAGGGGTTATGGGGAGAAAGCAGGAGAATGGGGTTAGGAGGGAGAGATAGATCAGCCATGATTGAATGGCGGAGTAGACTTGATGGGCCGAATGGCCTAATTCTGCTCCTATCACATGACTTTATAACCTCATGACACAGGCATAAGTTCACAACTTGATCTAGTGCCTCAAACCCATTTTCCACCTTTCGATTAGTTTAGAGATACAATGCAGAAACTGGCCCTTCGGCCCACTGAGTCCATGCTGACCAGCCATCCCCGTACAGTAACACTATCCTACACACACTAGGTGCAATTCGCAATTTTACCAAGCCAATTAATTCGCCTACAAACCTGTACATCTTTGGGAGTGTGGGAAGAAAACTGACCACCCGGAGAAAACCCACGCCGGTCACGGGGAGAACGGTACAAATTCCGTACAGAGAGCACCCGTGGTCAGGAACCAAACTGGGTTTGTGGTGCTGTAAGGCAGCAACTCTACCACTGCACCACCATGTCACCTTTCATAACCTCCAATCACCTTAGCACCCACATCTCTCTCTTTTGAATATTCACAAAGATGGAGCATCTTGAGTCCCCTGATGTAAAACATCTCATCGATTTACAATCCTCCAGATAATAGTTTTTTTCCCTACAAATCAGTCTTAGAAGATCGATCCATTATCCTGAGACAGTTTATCTAACTTTAGATTCTCCAGACAAAAATGAAGCCTCTTAGCATTTACTTTGTAAAATCCTGAGTTACAATGTCCACTCTTGGACATAATATTGCAGATGAAGGAGGGATGGAAAGAAAGATTTATGTTTAATTTAGATTGAACGCATTTAGGGGTGGCATAGTGGCACAGTAGTAGAGCTGCTGCCTTACAGCGCCAGAGACCTGGGTTCGATCCTGACTACGGGTGCTGTCTGTACGGAGATTGTATGTTCTCCCTGTGACCACGTGAGTTTTCTCTGGGTGCCCCGGATCACTCTCATACTCTAAAGACATATAGGTTTGTAGGTTAACATCCCGCAGCTCCGCTCTTGCTCCCCCTCCCCCCACTCGCAACAAGGACAGGATCCCCCTCGTTCTCACCTTCCACCCCACCAGCCAGCGGATCCAACATATCATCCACCAACATTTCCGTCACCTACAACAGGACCCCACCACTGGCCATATCTTCCCATCCCCTCCCCTCTCTGCGTTCCGCAGAGACCATTCCCTCCACATCTCCCTGGTCCACTCGTCCCTTCCTACCCAAACCACCCTAACCCCGGGCACTTTCCCCTGCAACCGCATGAGATGCAACACCTGTCCCTTCACCTCGCCCCTCAACTCCATCAAAGGACCCAAACAGTCTTTCCAGGTGAGACAGAGGTTCACCTGCACCTCCTCCAACCTCATCTATTGCATCCGCTGCTCTAGATGTCAACTTATTTATATCGGCGAAACCAAGCGCAGGCTCGGCGATCGCTTCGCTGAACACCTGCGCTCGGTCCGCATTAATGCAACTGATCTCCCGGTGGCCCAGCACTTTAACTCCCCCTCCCATTCCCAGTCTGACCTCTCTGTCATGGGCCTCCTCCAGTGCCATAGTGAGGCCCGCCGGAAATTGGAGGAGCAGCACCTCATATTTCGCCTGGGCAGTTTGCGGCCCGGTGGTATGAACGTCGACTTCTCTAACTTCAGATAGCTCCTCTGTCCCTCCCTTCCCCTCCTCCTTCCCAGATCTCCCTCTATCTTCCTGTCTCCACCTATATCCTTCCTTTGTCCCACCCCCGACATCAGTCTGAAGAAGGGTCTCGACCCGAAACGTCACCCATTCCTTCTCTCCCGAGATGCTGCCTGACCTGCTGAGTTACTCCAGCATTTTGTGAATAAATAGGTTTGTAGGTTTATTGGCTTTGATAATTCGGGTAATTGTAAAATTGTCCCTAGTGTGTCGGATAGTGCTAGTGTTTGGGATTATCGCTGGTCGGTGCAGACTCGGTGGGCCGAAGGTCCTGTTTCCGTACTGTATCTCTAAGCTAAACTAAACATTTTAGAATGGGCTACAAGCCCAGTTATATTCTGCTTGCAATTCTTGCTTATGAATCTAAATGTTCTTGGAGTCTGTGCATGTTTGGCTTCGGTTCACACTGCTGAGACAGATTTCTGCAGGTACATCTCTTTGAACTTCACTTGAAATTATTGGAACCTTCACTGAATACAAGTGCCACTCATTGCAAGCCGACTGTGTCATTGAGCATCTGTTATCACACCTGCAGGGTCTCTCTCTGCCAACACGTATCCCTGCCAGTCAGTAATCGAGTAGTATAGAATCCACCAGAATAGACCACCA
Source organism: Rhinoraja longicauda (assembly GCF_053455715.1). NCBI lineage: Eukaryota > Metazoa > Chordata > Chondrichthyes > Rajiformes > Arhynchobatidae > Rhinoraja > Rhinoraja longicauda. The sequence goes on along the minus strand of NC_135966.1, from coordinate 36,992,118 downwards.
GAATTCAAAGCGCTGCTGACAGATTACCTAGCTCACTGCAATAAACTTGGATTATTTTGATAAACTTAACAAAGTTTACTAGAATTTCCGAATCACGTTGTAATGAAGGCATGTGTGTAGGAAGGAACTGCAGATGCTGGTTTATTCCGAAGATAGACACAAAATGCTGAAGTTTAGTTTAGTTTAGAGGTGCAGCGCTGAATCAGGCCCTTCAGCCCACCGAGTCTGTGCTGACCAGCGATCACTGCACACTAACGCTATTCTACACACTAGGAACAATTTACAATTTTATCGCAGCTAATTAACCTATAAATCTGTATGTCTTTGGAATATGGGAGTTAACCAGTGCACCCGGAGGAAACCCACGCAGGTCACGGGTAGTTTGTACAGACAGCACCCGTAGTTAGGATTGACTCCGATTCCCTGGCGCTGTAAGGCAACAACTCTACCGCTGTGCCACCAAGCTGGTCCTGGAGTACTGGAGTAACTCAGCGGGTCAGCCAGAGTGCCTGGAGAAAAGGAACAGGTTCCAACCAGAAATGTCACCTGTTCCTTCGCTCCAGACATGCTGCCTGACCTGCTGAGTAACTCCAGCATTTTGTGTCTATCTCCTTGTAATTAAGGCTGTCGTGTTTGTACCTTGAAAGACCTATTGAATTAACCACACCACAATTTTTCAGCTTTGCCTTACAATTTTTTGACATGGAATATTTATCCAATTCACTTACAATTTGTAAGATTAATCTTCCATGGATAATACTCAGTTTAGAAATAAGTGCACGATTCTCCAACTACAGCGTACAAAATTCAACCATCTCAATGAGAAGAGAAAACTGCTCGTATTCTGTGCAATCACCAGAGATTACCAAAATACACATTAAATTGGTCAGCATTTAATACAAGGAGGGACATTTACAGAGTTCATGTGAATATTCCATATATGTGTTTACTTTGTAGTTATTAAAGTACTTGTAAGTCACGCTGTTGTGCATTCATTGCATTTTGAGTACGTCACCACTTTACAATTTTTTATTATTATTATTACCTAGTATTTTACAAAAACATATCCTTATACCTCCTGTGTTTTTAATACACAGTATATAGCATCATTAGATTATGTTTTCCGCAGGGATTTTTGCTGGGGTTCTGGTAAACATATACAGTGAAAGGGGCAATGTTTGAAGCAGATGTGTGAGGCAAGTTTATCTAGACAGTCAGTGGTGGATTCAATGATTCTTTATTGCCACATGTACCTCGATACTGTGAAATTCTTTGTTTTTGCATACAATCCGGTGAAGTCATACAGCAGACTTCACCTCGGCCGTACACAAAGAATCACCATGTTACTGGCCCTGACAAAGTTTCAAAGGTTCTGAGTACAGTCCGATCATCTTCTTGCAGAAGCAAACCAGTCCTGCCACTGCACATGGCTGCAGGCAGCCAGCCAGCTTCCACATTCTCAGCAGCAGCACAGAGTCCCTCTTTGTTTCTCAGTGGCCCCCAGCTGGGTCCCTCTTTGTTTCTCAGTGGCCCCCAGCTGGGTCCCCACCAGGTCCTTCTTTGTCTCTCAGTAGCCCCCAGCTGGGTCCCTCTTTGTCTCTCAGTGGCCCCCAGCTGGGTCCCTCTTTGTCTCTCAGTGGCCCCCAGCTGGGAACCTCTTTGTTTCTCAGTGGCCCCCAGCTGGGTCCCCGCCAGGTCCCTCTTTGTTTCTCAGTGGCCCCCAGCTGGGTCCCCGTCGGGTCCCTCTTTGTCTCTCAGTGGCCCCCAGCTGGGTCCCTCTTTGTTTCTCAGTGGCCCCCAGCTGGGTCCCCGCCAGGTCCCTCTTTGTTTCTCAGTGGCCCCCAGCTGGGTCCCCGTCGGGTCCCTCTTTGTCTCTCAGTGGCCCCCAGCTGGGTCCCCGTCGGGTCCCTCTTTGTTTCTCAGTGGTCCCCAGCTGGGTCCCTCTTTGTTTCTCAGTGGTCCCCAGCTGGGTCCCTCTTTGTTTCTCAGTGGCCCCCAGCTGGGTCCCCGTCGGGTCCCTCTTCATTCTCCGTGGCCCCCAGCTGGGTCCCTCTTTGTTTTTGTCGCGCTCGCGGCCCGGGTCCCTCTTAGTTCTCGACTGTTCCCCGCAGGGTCCCTCTTGCTTCTCGGTGGCCCCCGCCAGGTTCCTCTTATTCTTTGGCAGCCCCCCACCTATGGCCTGCTGGGTGGTACAGCTCCACGGCACATCCCCGGAGCCTGGTGCTGCTGTGCAGATGGCTGGAACGCGCTGACAGAGGCAGTGGTGTAGGCAGTGACAACAGTGACATTTACGAGGTTTTTAGATAGACACAAGGAGTGGAGGCAGATGAGATTAGTTTAATCTGAAGAAGTCTGAGGTAGGGTCTCGACCCAAAACGTCACCCATTCCTTCTTTCCAGAGATGCTGCCTGTCCCGCTGAGTTATTCCAGCATTTTGTGTCTATCTTTGGTTTAAACCAGCATCTGCAGCTCCTTCCTACACATGTGATCAGTTTAACATGGGTTCAAGTTGGCCACAGGCATGCTGGGCCGAAGGACCAGTTCCTTTACGATACTGTTCTGTTCTAAAGTTAGGCAATGGGGTTCGATAGTACATCAGTTTTAACGAGCAGAACTTTCAAATGTTTTTTTTATTTGCAGGACTCAGAACAGAATTGGCAAAGGGGTGAAGAAAATTGCCTTGCACTATTATATAATGTAATTGTTTTGGCATGAAATTCAGCTGCAGGGGATCTAATCGAACTGGCACCAAGTGAATCTACCTTTGGCGTCCATTTCACAGTTGACGATAACTTTGATAGTTAATTCCCTTGATTTCAAACACTGTCATTCAGGACCCGTGTACTTGTTTTAGTGAAATGTATCTGGGCGACACCAACTTGATTTGCAATGGATCATGTAAAGAATCGTAGAGTCAAGCAGTGTGGAAACAGGAATTTCAGCCCAACATACCCGCACCAACCAACATGTCCCATCTACCATAGTCGCACCTGCCTGCGTTTGGCCCATGTCCCTCTAAGCCTATCCTCCCCATATACCTGTACAAATGTTTCTTAAACATCGTGAGAGCACCTGCCTCAACCACCTCCTCTGGCATCTCATTCCATATCATTCTTCGTGTAAAAAACCCAGGTTCCTATTAAATAGTTCCCCTCTCACTTTAAACCAATGTCCTCTGGTTCTCGATTCTCCTATTCTGGGCAAGTGACCCTGCGTGTCTACCTGATCTATTCCTCTCATGATTTTGTCCACCTCTGCAAGAACACCCCTCATCCTCCTGCCCTCCAAGGAATAGAGTCCTAGCCTGCTCAACCTCTCCCTATAGCTCACGCCTTCGTGTCCTGGCAACACCCTTGTAAATATTCTCTGCACCCTTTTCAGCTTGGCAACATCCTTCCTATAACATGATGCCCAAAACTGAACACAATGCCCTAAATGTGGCCTCACCAACCTCTTACATAGCTACAATATGACCACCCCTCCCCCACCCCCCTTATATCATCCATATCCCTCCATTCCCTGTATATCCATGTGCCTATCCAAAAGTCTCTTACATACCACTATCATATCTGCCTCACCCACCACCCTCTGTATAGAAAAAAAAACCTGCCCTGCATATCTCTGTTAAACATTATCCCTCTCACCTCAAAGCTATCCCCACAATTATTATGATTTTTCCATGCTCAGAAAAAGGTTCTGTCTTTTGGGTGGCACGGTGACACAGCAGTAAAGTTGCCGCCTGAGAGCGCCAGAGACCCGGGTTCGATCCTGACTACGGGCGCTGTCTGAACGGAGTTTGTACAATCTGAAGATCTTTCCTGGGCCCAGCACACTGATGCAAATATAAAGAAAGCCTATCAATGCCTCCTATACTTCCTGAGAAGATTGCAGAGATTTGTTGTGTAGGAAAATAACTGCAGATGCTAGTACAAATCGAAGGTATCACAAAATGCTGGAGTAACTCAGCAGGTCAGGCAGCATCTAGGAGAGAGGGAATGGGTGACGTTTCGGGTCGAGACCCTTCTTCAGACTGAGATTTGTTGTGTCAGAGAGGATTCTCTTGAGCTTCTACAGGTGGATAAGCGAGTATATTGACTGGTTGCATCACGACCTGGTTCGGCAGCTTAAAAACTCAGGAGTGAAGGAGACTGCAAAAAGTGGTGAACGCTGCCCAGTCCATCAAGGGGCTCTGACCTCCCCACCATCGAAGGGATTTACCGGAGTTGCTGCCTCAAAAAGTCAGCCAGCATCATCAGAGGCCCACACCATCCTGGCCACACAATTTCACCCCTGTCCTCAAGAAGAAGGTACAGGAGCCTGAAAACTGTAATGTCCAGGTTCAGGAACAGCTTCTTCCCAAGAGGAGGTTTGTGAGGATGGTACCAGGGATGAATGGGTTAATGTACGAGGAGCTGTTGATGGCTCAGGCCTTGTACTCACTTGAGTTTAGAAGGATGAGGGGGGGATCTCATTGAAACCTTCCAAATAATGAAAGGCCTGGATGGAGTGGATGAGGATGGGATTTTTCCAGTAGTGGGAGAGTCTAGGACCAGAGGGCACAGCCTCACAATACATTGTGAATTGTTCCTAGTGTGTAGGATAGTGTTAATGTATGGGGTGGTCGTGGTCGGCACGGAATTTGTAGGCTAAGGCCATATTTCCGTGCTGCATCTCTACAGTCTAAAGTCTAAAGGGCCCATATCTTACGTTTCATTAACCCATCCCAAGAGATGTCGATACTCTTACATTGATTTACTGTGCTCAAGTGGAGATGAATGTTGGCCATTACAGGATCAGACCGGCCAAGGTATGTTTCCCATCAACTTTTCCAGAATTAATCTTTCCAATCTAGTTTGAAGAATAGAGTGGGCTGAAGATTTTAGAGAGAGAGAGAGAGAGAAAAAAAAAGAGACAGCATGGAAACAGGCTCTTCAGCCATCTGAGTTTGTATCGACCAGTGATCTCCCTGTACATTAGCACTAGCCTACACACCAGGAACAATTTACATTTTTGCAACCCAATTAACCTACAAACCTGTGAGTCTTTGGAGTGTGGGAGGAAATTAGAGCACCCGGAGAAAACCCATGCGATCACCGGGAGAACGTACAAACTCCGTAAAGACTCCGCAGTCAGGATCGAACCCGGGTCTCTGGCGCTGTAAGGCAGCAACTCTACCGCTGCGCCACTGTGCTGCACTAAATATCCCCACAATGGTTGTGGCATAAAGCATTTGTCAAGTCAAGTCAAGTCAATTTTATTTGTATAGCGCATTTAAAAACAACCCACGTTGACCAAAGTGCTGTACATCTGATTAGGTTCCAATGGGAAAAAAATGAAACATACAGTAGCACGCAAACAGTTCACAGCGCCTCCTCAATGAGCCTCAAACGCTAGGGAGTAGAAATAGGTTTTGAGCCTGGACTTAAAGGAGTCGATGGAGGGGGCAGTTCTGATGGGGAGAGGGATGCTGTTCCACAGTCTAGGAGCTGCAACCGCAAAAGCGCGGTCACCCCTGAGCTTAAGCCTAGACCGCGGGATAGTGAGTAGCCCCAAGTCGGCCGACCTGAGGGACCTGGAGTTAGAGAGGGGGGTTAGAAGATTTTTGATGTAGGGGGGGGAGTGTCCATTTAGGGCTTTATACGTGAATAGGAGGAGCTTGAAGTTGATTCTGTACCGTACAGGGAGCCAGTGGAGAGAGGCCAGAATCGGGGTGATGTGGTCCCTTTTACGGGTACCCGTCAGGAGTCTCGCTGCGGCATTTTGGACCAGTTGCAGGCGGGACAGGGAAGATTGGCTGATCCCAGTGTTTCGGGAGTTGCAGTAGTCAATTGTACATTTATACACTTCCCCTCTCTCCCCCTCTCCCCCCCTCCCCTCCCTCCCCCCCCTCCCCCCCCCCCCCACCCCCCCAAGCTCCCCCCAGCTTAATGTGACTTGCTGCTATTGCAGGTATTTACTGCAAATTTAACTTAATGTTAGCCTGTTTTGCAGTTTTCAGGAATGTATTAGTGGATAAACACAAAATGCTGGTGTTACTCAGCGGGTCAGGCAGCATCTCTGAAGAAAAGGAATGTGACGTATTGGGTTTGGACCCCTCCTTAGACATAGTCAGGGAAAAGGGAAATGAATGATACAGAAGATACATAGAACAAATGAATGAAAGATATGCAAAAGGCAACGATGATGAAGGAAATGTGGAGCCCACAATGGCCCATTGTTGGCTTGCAGAAGGTGATAACGAGTGATACAAACAGTGAGACTGAGCAGAACGACAATGAAACTTGTACGATGACTAGGGTGAGGGTGAGGCGGAGAATGACAGGATGCAAAGGTTACTTGAAGTTAGAGAAATCATTATTCATACCGCTGGGTTGTAAACTGCCAAAGTGAGATATGAGGTGCTGTTCCTCCAATTTACGTGTGGCCTCACACTAACAGTGGAGGAGGCTCAGGGCAGACGTGCCAGTATGGGAATGGAAAGATGTGTTTGTTCATATGTTTGGCAACCGGGAGATCGTGTAGGCCAGGACGGACATCTTTGGCGTGTGGGAATGAACTGATGCCCCCACAAGAATCTCACGAGTCACAGGGAGAACGTGCAAACTCCACACGAACAGCACGCAAGAGCAGGATCGAACCCGGGTCCCTGTCGCTATGAAGCATCAGATCTACAAGCTGTTATTTCTACTTCCTCATCCATTACCTTCAATAAATATGCTGAGACTTTATTCTATGAAAAGGGGCGTGGCTGTGTTCTGCAGCTGCGGCTCACCGGCAGTCTCTCTGTCTTTTTTATGTTTTTTGTCTATTGTCATCGTTTAATGTATGTTTTGTTCTATTTTTAACTCTGTGTATGTGGGGGGGTGGTGGGGGGGGTTGGGGGAAACCTTTTTTTCTAATCTCTTCCTCAACGGAGATGCGACCTTTACCGTGTCGTATCTCCGTTCGCGCTACGCCCTAACATCGTGGAGTCAGCGGCCTCCAGCTGGGATCAACCTTGAAGACTCCGGTCGCAGGGCCTGGACTTACCATCTCGGAGGCTTCGGCCGTGGGCCCTGCAGACCGCAACATCGGGAGTTCGCAGGTCCCTGGCTGGCGACCGGTTTTTGGGAGCTCCAGCCGTAGCAGCTTCGACCGCCCCGAAGCGCGAGGTACGATCGACCCGCTCGCAGGCCCTTCATCACCCTGCGTGGCTCGGCCGCAGCACTTTCCATCGCCCGGTGGGGGCTCAGGACTTTCATCGGCCTGCTCGGCTCGGCCCTGGGACTTTCCATCGCCCGGTGGGGGCTCAGGACTTTCATCGGCCTGCTCGGCTCGGCCCTGGGACTTTCCATCGCCCGGTGGGGGCTCAGGACCTTCATCGGCCTGCTCGGCTCGGCCCTAGGACTTTCCATCGCCTGGTGGGGGCTCAGGACTTTCATCGGCCTGCTCGGCTCGGCCCTGGGACTTTCCATCGCCCGGTGGGGGCTTCAAAAAGTTGGGAGCCTCGATCACCTCGTGGCACCATGGGAGAAGAATGAGGAGGAGATAAGACTTTGCCTTCCATCACAGTGAGGGTGTGCCTAGAGCAATCACTGTGATGGCTGTTTGTGTAAAAATTGTATCTGTGTGTCCTGTGCTTTTTGTTGTCTACTGCCGGACCCTGACGTGAGAGGACGCTGGCGTTGTTTATTCGCCGCTTTTCCGTTAGGATATTTTGTCTGTTTGTTTTTATGTTGATTGTTTTTGTAAAGCGCTTTGAGCACCCGATAAGGCACTATATAAAATAAATGAATTATTATTATTATTATTATGAAGAATCACGCTGTCAGGAGTTGACTGAAGATGGTAGATTTTGTGATGATTATTGACATCACCTCATTTAATAACTGAAACACAAGTGACGTGGGAATAAAATAGGCTCAAGCACCAAGGGTCCTCTTCTATCACTGAGAGACTTTAGAGATACAGCAACAAAACATGCCCTTTGTGCCACTGAGTCCACACGGACCAGCGATCACCCTGTACATTACCACCATCCTATGCACTACCTTACACACTAGGGACAATTTACAATTTTTTAACTAAAGCCAATTAACCTACAAACCTGCATGTCTTTGGAGTGTGGGAGGAAAACGGAGTACCCGGAGAAGACTCACGCGGTCACAGGGAGAATGTACAAACTCCGTACAGACAGCACACGTGGTCAGGATCGAACCTGCGTCTCTGGTTTTGTAAGGCAGTAACTCTACCTCTGTGCCACTTGGCCACCCATGAGAGAACTAGCACTGGCACCTCTAATTGTTCTGGTCAAGACATATCTCCATTGAACAATTGTCAACATTCACTGAATTAGCCAAGCTACCAAATTACCTGGCATCTTATTGCCAAGGCAAAAAGGAAGGAGGCACTACCTGCAATTTTAAGCGCAAATTAACTTTCAGCAACTGACTAATCTGAACGAGGTTTAGCATTCGGTTCCGGACTCTTGTTCACTGCTTACAGAGCTCATAAAAGCTGCCAGGAAGTGCACAGGTTTACTGGCAATGATTCTGGACATTGGCTCCAGCTTCCAAGTGCAATCCGAACATATCCAAATGTCATTACTCTAGATGGATGCCAAAATCAAAACTGGTCTTAAAATAAATGCAGAATTCTGGAACTATTCCTTAGGTGGCAGAATAATGAAATTTGATTGAGTGCAACTAGTTTTATTATGGATGGTTACGTGCTCACCAGCAAGAATATCTGTCTGCCTTGAACACCACAGTCTCAGAATCCAACAGGTAATTCAATTGACTGAATCAGATGTCGTTACTTTCGTGTAATCAAAGGGAGACTTTGGAGCTGCAATTGCATTAGAGGAAATAATTTAAAACCTTTGAAGTGGTTGTGTAATTGCAAACTAAAAGCTTTAGTATATATGAGTGTTTCAAACTTGCTCCTGTAAAAGGCAGCTTTATCTGAATGAAAGCTCAAAAGAATTTAAGAATAAATTCAGGATAGACACAAATCACTGGAGTAATTCAACGGGCCAGGGTACATCTCTGGAGAAAGCGATACACGATAACTCAAGGATATAAGAGAACCATTGGCGCTTTAGCCTATTTTATTATCACATGTCTTGCATTTAATTTGTTACATGAGGCAATGTCAATAATCATCACAAAATCCACTACAATCAACTCTTGACAGGAATGAATCTTAAAGAACAAAGTATCAGCATATTTATTGAAGGCAACTGATGAGGAACCCTTCTTCAGAATGAAAGAAGAAGTGGGGAGAGAAAGGGGAAATAACCGGGAGGCGAGACAAGGCCAGAACAAATCGAGGATGGCAACAGATGACCTCAGGAAGGGTGGAGTCCATAATGGTCTATCGTTGGCTGGGGAAGGTGTGATAAAAAGTGGAATACAAGTATGCGAACAGTGGAACTGGTAGAATGGCTGGGGTGGGGGAGAGAGGAGGGTGGGTGTGGAGAGAGGGGAGGAGATGGATTGCAGGAGTTACTTGAAATTAGACAAATCAACATTCATAATGCTGGGTTGTAAGTTGCCCAAGCAAAACCTGAGGTGCTGTTCCTACAATTTGCGTGAATCAAGACTGTTTAATTGTCATATGTACCTAAAACGGAACAATGAAAATTCATACTTTTAGCAGCATAACAGGACTGTAAACGCAGTGCTCATAAATAACATAATAAACAAAGCAAAGTTTAATAAATTAGATAAAACAATGTAGGGTGGGGGAGAGAGAAGAGTGAGAATGCCATAGTTACTTATTCACAAAATTCTGGAGTAACTCAGCAGGTCAGGCAGCATCTCAGGAGAGAAGGAATGGGTGACGTTTCTGGTCGAGACCCTTCTTCAGACAGATGTCAGGGGGGCGGGACAAAGGAAGGATATAGGTGGAGACAGGAAGATAGAGGGAGAACTGGGAAGGGGGGGGGGAAAGAAAGGGACAGAGGAACTATCTAAATTTGGAGAAGTCAATCTTCATACCATTGGGTTGTAAGCTGCCTAAGCAAAATTCATCCTTGAATCTCTATACTTCTCTTAATACTTTCGCTACTTCATTGGATTTCAGGAAACTTTTGCAAATTTCAATATTTTTTTCTAATATTATTACCAACCAATAATCTTTATGATATTCCTTTTTACTTATCTTTCAATGTGATGCCAAGCTTAAACAAATAGGACATATTTTTCATAGAACCTTTATTTCTCTATGGAATATTTCTTCGCTGTTAATGATGAGGTATGACTTTAAATGCCTGCCAACACAAATCCTTTGCCATATCCTTAATCTATGTTCCCAGTCGGCTATAGCCAACTTTCATTATACCTATGTAATTGCCTTCATTTCAATTTAAGGCACTTCCTTCATATCTAATTTTCTTTACCCTCAAACTGGACAAGAAATTCTATCATGTCACGATCATCCTTACCCAGAGGAGATCTAACTGCAAGATCATCCTGCTCATCTGAATGAGTTTATCTATTGAATGGATTATGCTGAGGGAAGAATGATATCTCCTCTTGAGAGGACACCATTCCCCAGGATGCCGCAACCCGACTGTCCCTGTGAACTTAGTTTACTTTAGAGACACAGCGAGGAAACAGGCCCTTTGGCCCACCGAGTCCACGCTGACCATGGTTAACCCATCCACACTAGTTCTATGTTATCCCACATTCGCACCCCTCCCCTACATTCTTGGAACAATTTATAGAGGACAATTAACCTACAAACCCGCTCGTCTTTGGAATCTGGGAGGAATCCGCAGCACCCGGAGAAAACCCAGGCAGTCATAGGGAGAGCGTACAAACTCCACACGGACAGCACCTGCAGTCAGGATCAAACCTGGGTATCTGGTACTGTGAAAAAGTGACTCTACTGCTGCGCCATTGTGCCATCCCAGGGAATGATCGCTGGAGTGAGATTTAGAGATACAGCGCAGAAACAGGCCTTTCGGCCCATCGGGTCCGTGCCGCCCAGCGATCCCCGCACATTAACACTATCCTACACCCACTAGGGACAATTTTTTTTACATTTGCCCAGTCAATTAACCTACATACCTGCACGTCTTTGGAGTGTGGGAGGAAACCGAAGATCCCGGAGAAAACCCACGCAGGTCACGGGGAGAACGTACAAACTCCGTACAGATGGCACCCGTGGTCAGGATCGAACCTGAGTCTCCGGCGCTGCATTCGCTGTATGGCAGCAACTCTACCGCTGCGCCACCGTGCCGCACTTATTACTCCACCGTGCGCCACCATGCTCCACTGCGCCACCGTGCCGCCCTCGAGTGCTGTGATGTGCTCGAAGCCTACTTCCACAACAGTAACAGTGCCATCATTCCCTATCACCTAACCTAATCTGGCTTCCGTAGCTGCTATAAGGAAAATAAATCCTAATACATCTTACCAAAAGCAACAAGTTTTCATTGCCTGGAGCCAAGCGTTTTGGTGAGGAGGAGGAGTATCTTCAAGAATACCTTCCATGCATCTCAACACAATGGATTTACATGGACAGGAAAAGATTAGAAGGACACTAGACCGTGGACCCGTTGGGCCCACAACCCATTGGGTTGCCATTGTGATGTGGGGAAAAATCACACTTTTGTCTTTAAAATAAATGGCTTTAAAAAATGAATAAATAAATCTCAATGAAAATCGCGATTTTTCTTTAAAATTGTGTTTTTTTCTGCACCCTCCCCTCCCTCACTCCATCCCCTCAACCCCTCTTCTTCCCCACCCACTCCCCCCCTTCCCCTCCCACCCCCCAGTAACCCACTCCATCCCCCCTTATCTCCTCCCTCCATTCTTAGGGGCTCTCTGGCGGCGCCGCCATTCCCGCCCGTCGGGTTTCCATGGTGACGTGGAACATGGAGGTATTACTGCGCATGGGCGGCTGACGGGCACAGCAAGTGGAAAAGGGATTTATTAAAGTTTAAAATGTGAATAACAAAATATAACAATTTGAACATTAATAGGATTTCTTGATATAGGAATTTTCCACATCAGCATCATTTCCCCTTTTCACAACAGGAAGGAGTTGGCGAAAATCACCACAACAAAAGGTAAGAATGCCGCCAAAAGGCTCATCGTTCTTTTTGCATAGATCTCGAAGAGTTCTGTCCACCACTTCAAAGCTCTCCCTCCTAATCATTGGGCACTCATCCCAAACAATCAGTCTCACACTCCTGATCAAATGAACCATGTTGGAGTTCTTCTCAATGTTGCACATTGTATTATCGGTCACTTCGATGGGTATCTTGAATCGAGAATGTGCAGTTCTTCCACCAGGCATCAATGTAGCTGCTATACCAGAGGATGCTACAGCAAAATCAACATCAACTTGACCTCGAAATTTGGAGAGGATCAAATTGGTGAGAATTGTTTTGCCCATTCCTGCTGGTGTATCAATGAAAAACATTGAAGGAACATTCCTTTCCAAGCAGCTGCACACATGGTCATACACTGCTCTTTGCTCAGCATTCAGCAGAGGTTCCTTCTCTTCAACAAATCACTGTTGTTCAGGGCTATTGTACTGCAGTTCACTCAGCAATTCTGGATTGTCACCATCAAGGTTCATCCTTCCATGTCTTGTCAATGGCACATGAAATTATTCCAGTGTCTTGTTGTAATTCACAAGCTTGTCTTGAATATACAACAGAGCCTGATCATGATGCCTCTCATCAATCATGATATTTGGATCATCGATTGTTCGCCGTTCTCTTTGAAGGTAATCTTCAGACATTGAATTCTTGAAGCGATCCCATAATTGTCGAGAAGAGTTGATCTCAGCAATCGTTAGCAAAACAAACAAATCTCTCATTGCTTCGGGGAGTCTTGTCCGCTCAGCATTTTCCATCGTCTGTTGCCAATGGTCGTCAGTTTGCAACAAACCTCTTTCTATGCAGACGTGTTTGAAGGAAGGAAGAATATGTCCGTCATGTGTCCTCGATGAATCGAAGGATACTGGCCCTTTTACGTGATGGAGAAGCAGTCTCAAGTAGTAGAGGTCACATCTTGGAGAAACGGTATACACTCGTCCCAGAATGTTGGCTTCAAAAATACCTGGAAGATCTTCCACTATCTTCCCAACCTTCCTTTTTGCCATTTCTTATTGTTCCATGTGTAAAATCGGGGTACATCAGCGTAGTACAGTGTTCTTGCAAATTGATCTCGAGAACACAATTCCATGAATTCAGTTAAAGTTGTTCTTGTGATATCCTCATTTCTCACCACCCGACCAGCATCGACTCTGATGACGACTCGTTTGTTCTTGTGGTAGATGTACCTGGAGTTGCATGATAGCGGGACGTCTCTCATGAGTTGGAAATCCAAGGATTGATCCCACTGCTTCCGACGGACCAATGTATCTGCCAGTAAAGTACTGTGCAATTTTGTCATCCCTGTTAACTCCAAAAACTGCTTGTTCACTCCCCTTCGAGATGTACTTGAACACGTATTTGACCGACTTTACAGAGGAGCATATCTCAACGTTGATGTGACATTTGAACAACTTCAAGAGTTGAGCATTACAGGGCACCACCCATTCAGAAGTAATAGGTTGATCCCTGCGTCCTTCTTGATGTCCCTGAAATCCTCCCATATCCAGAGATCGTCTCCTGTACAGAGGATGTGACTCATCTCCACACCTTGTGCTTTCGATAAACGGCTTCAGGAATCTCTTTCTGCATCTTCCATTCTTCCAACATGGAGAGGTTTGGTTGCAGTATGGTTCATGAACAGACCTCCCAACATTTGTTTTTACTAATTCATAATTTTGATGTCCAAAATTCAGAATTTTACATCAAATTCATAATATGGCGCGTAATGCAACTTTTCAGAAAAAAAAAGCTATGCACGCCAAATGCGCATACGCGTTGCACTACATTCATGTGTGAAAAACGACTATTATTTCCAACAGTCTGTAGTTCTTGGACTACATGTACAATGTCAGGCCTATCATGAGTATATTCTGGTATTTATAGAAAGGTTATTGAACAGAAATACTTTTTACAACAAAGAAAAGATTGTTTTGTTTTAGTTTTTCTATTTTGGTTTTTCCGTACACATCCCATTTCTCTTGATATTGAATAAAAGAACAATGGTCATAAAATATATGACTAAGTTATGAAAAAAGAGTTTCATTTAAAAAACTGCACATACCTAATTTCATTGAAGAAATACTTGCCCCAGTGGTCTTCAACAGCAAATCACAACGGCCCGGCGGGCGGCAAGGCGAGGACCGGCGGGTGGTGAGGCGAGGCGAGGCGAGGCCCGGGGAGCGGCGAAGTGAATCCCGGGGAGCGGCGAGGCGAGGCCCATGGAGCGGTGAGGTGAGTCCCGGCGAGGCAAGTCCCGGCGAACGGCGAGGCGAGTCCCAGCAAGCAGTGAGGCGAGGCCCAATGAGCGGCGAGGCGAGGACCGGTGGGTGGTGAGGTGAGGCCTGGCAGCCGAGGTGAGGCCCGCTAAGCGGAGAGGCCTGTCGCGTGGCGAAGCTAGGTGAGCGGCGAGGACCCGGCAGACGGCGAGGCCTGGCGGACGGGAAGGCAAGGCCCATTAAGCGGCGAGTGCGAGGCTCGTCGAGAGGCAAGGTGAGTGGAGGCCCGGCCCAGCAAGCGTAGCGGCGAGGAGAGGCCCGGTGAACGGCAAGGCCCGGCCTGGACTAGCGACGCCATGCAAGCGGCAAGGCCGGACAAGAGGCGCTGCGAGGCGGGGTGGGGCGAGCGGCGGGGCAAGTGTCAAGGCATGTGTTTTCTGGAAGGCATGTGTTTCCAGGCGAAATCGGAATGGCGGAAATGAAATAAGAAGGCGGAAGCTTTCTGCCAAATTCGGAAGGGTTTGGTGGTCTGCATGACCTCAGAGGTCTTCCTCCTTCTTGGCATGATGTTAAAAGAGATAGGTGTTGATCAGGTGAAGGGAGGGGAGATAAAGGGGTGGAGGGGGGAGAGGAGGGGGAGAGGAGGAGGGGAGGAGAGGAGGAGGGGGGGAGAGGGGTGGGAGAGGAGGAGGGGGGAGAGGGGGGAGAGGAGGGGGGAGAGGAGGGGGGAAAGGAGGGGGGGGAGAGTGGGGGGGGAGGGGAGGATGAGGGGGGAGAGGAGGGGGGAGAGGAGAGGGGGAGAGGACGGAGAGGAGCAGGATGGGAAGAGGAGCAGGGTGGGGAGAGGAGCAGGGTGGGGAGAGGATCAGGGTGGGGAGAGGAGAGGGGGGAGAGGAGTGGAGGGGGGAGGGGGCTCAGGCGCTGCATGAATGCGGGAGGGGTTTGGGCCCAGTGGGTTCGCTTGGTCTAATTAGTCTGACCTTTAACTGCTCGGCGGTTGATCCGGGACTGAGCGGTGAAGGAGACGCCCGTGGCTGAGAGCGGCAGCAGCGGCGGTGATACTGAGCAGGAGCTGAAGGCTCGTCAGCGACAGCAGTGATGGAGACGACCTGGGTTTAGAGCGGCAGCGGCGGCCACGGTGATGGCTGGGCGGGGGCTCCGGGGCTCAGTGGCGATGGCAGCGATGGAGACGCCCGGGGTTTAGAGCGGCAGCGGGAGCAACGGTGGCCATGATGGAGACACCCGGGGTTTAGAGCGGCAGCGGGAGCAACGGTGGCCATGATGGAGACGCCCCGGGTTTAGAGCGGGAAGGAGAAGCAGTGGCGGCGGCGGTGGCGCGATGGATCAGCGGGGCTCTGGGGCCTAGCAGTGACGGAGACACCCGTGGTTTGGAGCGGCGGCAGCGGTGATGGCGGGGACGCCGGGGCGGAGCGGCGGCCATGATGGAGACGCCTGGGGTTTGGAGCGGCGGCGGTGGGCCGCGCTTGGGCCGCGGAACCAAACGGGCGTCTGGCGGGAAGTGGGAGCTGAACGAAAATGACGACCCTCCCCCCCAACTGCGCAGTCTCCCGGTGGCCATCTTATGTAACTGTAGGCGCTGGTCTGGCGGCCATCATATTTGAGGACCGGCCCCAACTGCGCATGCGCTGGTTTTTAAAAACTTTAAAATGTGAATAACTTTAAAAATATAACACCAATTTCAATAAAACTACCATTTTTACTATTAAAGCGACAACGGTGAATAAGGTGGGCTTAAAATGTCGCACTATCTTGTACAGGTTTGGCTGAAGATCAGTCACAAACAAACAAACAAACGAGAGTTTTAGTATATAGATGTGCTAAATTCAGGCAAATGGGACTAGTTTAGATGGGGCATCTTGGTCAGCATGGACGAGTTGGGCTGAATGGCGTGTTTCTGTGTGGTATGACTATAACTCGCAGAGACATCGCCATGCCAGCCCGGCCCCTTCATCACTGACCCAGTGCCATCGCCAGGACAACACACCTTTAGATAAGACTCAATATTTTTAACAACTCGATACTTGAGAGCTGCAAAATGGTACTGGAAACATGGCCACTCTGTGCACTGCCTTTGAAGCAATTAACTCAATTGTTGCATTCTTTTACTTCTGTATGATTGTGCTTGCGTGCAGTATGATTTTATTGGATTCTATACAAAATCAAGCATTTCACTGTATCACTGTATGCGTGGGTAATAAACTACCACTACAATTATCGGATGCCATTTTAGAATTGAGTTAATATCAGAAGGAGTTTCTGCCATCCTCAATAGGAGAGGCTTGCATCACAAGTGGATGGGGATTCCTATTGAAATGTGGCTTTCGGCACTTTGGTCTTCAGCAATCAGAGTATTGAGTATAGGGGTTGGGAGGTCATGTTGTGGTTATATAAGACGTTGGTGAGACCGCATTTAGAGTATCGAGTTCAGTTTTGGGTACCATGCTATAGGAAAGATGGTGTCAAGCTGGAAAGGATGTAGAGACGATTTACAAGGATGTTGCCAGACTGAAGGGCCTGAACTTTAGGGAGAAGTTGAGCAGGCTAGGATTCTATTCCTTGGAGCACAGGAGGATGAGGGGCGATTTTATAGAAGTGTACAAAATTGAGAGAGAAATAGATCGGGTAAACGCACAGAGTCTCTTATTAGTATAAGAAAATAACTGCAGATGCTGGTACAAATCGATTTATTCACAAAATGCTGGAGTAACTCAGCAGGTCAGGCAGCATCTCGGGAGAGAAGGAATGGGTGACGTTTCGGGTCGAGACCCTTCTTCAGCACAGAGTCTCTTGCCCAGCGTGGGGGAGTTGAGAACCAGAGGACATAGGTTTCAGGTGATGGGGGAAAGGTTTAATAGGAACCTGAGGAGTAGCTTTTTCTACATAAAGAGTGGTGGGTGTATGGAACGAGCTGCCGGAGGAGGTAGTTGAGGAAGGTACTATTGAAACGTGTAAGAAACATTTAGACATGTACACGGTAAGGGTAGGGTTAAAGGGATATGGGCCCAGAGTACTACATCTAGTGTCAACCTAGATTAAATGTCCCAGAGCTAGGGGAATATGTTTAAGGTCACAACATTCAGTCCAAAACAACAGAACCTGCTGTGAACCAAAATGATAGCATTGTAAAATCAGCAAAGATTGGGAGGATATTTCATAATACTTTTCTGAGAACTAAGGAAAAAAAATTGCTTTAAAATACTTTCTGCTGCTTATATCTTATACATTGTTCTTTATGAGTCCCGAGAGACTTTTGACGCTCTGTTTTATGAGAAAAAAAATTAATTACATTCATGGCCAGAATCCTGAAATTTTCATTCTTTGTTCCATGAATTACTCCCACAATTAACTCATAACAGCCAGCCCTATCTGCAGATTTTAACTCTGATACATTGCGCTGGGAAAAACATTGCATGTTTATGTCACAGGAGCAGAATTAGGCCATTCGGCCCATCGAGTCTGCGCCACAAAGGTATTTATTTCACAAAATGCTGGAGTAACTCAGCAGGTCTGGCAGCATCTCAGGAGAGAAGGAATGGGTGACGTTTCGGGTCAAGACTTCAGACAAGACTGAAAATCATTTTCACACTGAGTCTACGCCACCGTTCATTCAGGGCTGATCTATCTTTCCCTTTCAACCCCGTTCTCTTGCCTTCTCCTCGTGACCTTTAACACCCTTACTAATCAAGAAATCTCAACTTTAAAAACATGAATTGAAGATTCCAAAATTACTTTCCTAGTTTGCCAACTTACCCCATGAATTGAAGATTCCAAAATTACTTTCCTAGTTTGCCAACTTTCTCGGGAAAAAAAAAGATTTCCCCATCATGTTCATGGTGTTTGTTTAAACAAAAACAATTAGGGTTGGCCTCAAACAACTATCAGAATACTGCCAGAGATACAAAGGTTTTATGCAAGACTGTTTTATTTTGCCTTTTGAAATAATTATGCCATATATCCATTAATCGATGAACATTTCTGAAAGGGAAAGTCAAATCATCCATCTTAAATACTAGAATTGAGCATTTCATTCATTCAACTACCAATGCTTACACAATAAGTCAAATTTTTAATAATAATTTATCAGCTTGCAATTCTCAAGTTGTCTTTACTGCACTTCCAGTCAAAGACTGCTTTTACTTTTCTAACTTAATTTCTGTCATATGTGTAAGAAATTTTAATATTTGCATCATTAAAAAACATTAATCATTAACATGCGTCCAGTAATTGGAACATAAATTAGACGACTATGCATATGAAATAAGGCTCGAGGAGAAATCTGCGTCTAATTCTTCTTAATTATGACAAAATACTTGTGTGAAGGTTGTTTTTAATACATGCTTAAGGTATCTAAGATATGTCATCAAATGAAATGTAGCAGACATTTTGCACAACAGAATGGAGAATAAATTACAAATTTGATTTAAAAAACATGAGTTCTGCATCAGGTTTTCTTCCTGTCATCATGACAAACGCTTTACATTGCTGATATTCACATTAAATTTAAATTTTATATTGCACGTTTAACATAGTAAAACATTTAAAGTGCTTTTTAACCAAGATGTTTAACTGAGTCACATTAAGAGATGGCTATTCAGATGACCAAGGTGCAATGGATATCAGTTTAGTTTAGAGATATAGTGTGGAAACAAGTCCTTCGGCCCACCGAGTCTGCGCAAACCAACATCACCGTACACTAGTTCTACCCTACACACTAGGAACAATTTACAGAAGCCAAATAACCTACACGTCTTTCGAAAGTGGGAGGAAACCAGAGCACCCAGAGAAAACCCATGTGGTTTACCCACGGGGGAACGTACAAACTCCGTACAGACAGCGCCCATAGTCAGGATCCAACCTGGGTCTCTGGTGCTGTAAGGCAGCAACTCTACTGCTGCTCTACTATGTCAGAAAAATAATGCAGGAGAATATCTATCAGTAAAGACCCATGACACAGTCAACAGTGACATGGCGATTAAAACTGAAATTCAGTTTAGATGAGAGATATAGCATGGAACTGGGCCTTCAACCCAACGAGTCCATGCCTGGTCACCCTAACTCTATGTTATCCCCACTTTCGCATCCACTTCCTGCACATTAGAGCCATGTTGTTTTAATACAGAGGTCGATTAAACTACAAACCCGTATGTCTTTGGAATGCGGGTGAAAGCCAGAGCACTTGGAGTAAACCCAAGCGATCACAGGGAGAATGTACAAACTCTACACAGACTGCAGTTGAGGTCAGGATTGAAGCTCGGCGTCTGACGTGGGCAATGTGAAGCAGCAGCTCCATCTGTCAGAAGGTCAGAGGTCGGAGGTCAGAAATGGAGGATGGCAGAGCTATCGGTAGAATGCAGGGCTGGTGGAAGTTACTGAGAAGGGGAAGGGGAAAGCTTACAATCAAAAGAATATATGGTAGGGGTAGTAAATACATAACAAGACCACGTGGTTCAACAGAATTTTGTGAAACTAGGTGACCCACAGAACTACGCTTGGCTTAAAGCTTCCAAGCATATTGAGTGTTAAATGGGTTAATTTCATAAGTCATAGGAGCAACGGTAGGCCATTTGGCCCATCAAGTCTACTCTGCCATTCAATCTTGGTTGATCTATCTTTCCTCTCAACCCCATTCTCCTGCCTTCTCCCCATAACCCTTGACACACATACTAATCGAGAATGCATCAATCTCTGCCTTAAAAAATACCCGATGACTTGGCCTCCACAGTCATCTGTGGCAATGAATTCCACAGAATTCCACAGATTCACCAATCTCTGCCTAAAGAAATTCCTCCTCGTCTCCTTTCTAAAGATAAGTCTTTGAGGCTCTTCCCTCTGGTCCTAGACTCTCCCACTAGTGAAAACATCTCCACATTCACTCGATCCAGGCCTTTCACTGTACAGTAAGTTTCAATGAGTTCTTCCCTCATATATTAAAACATTATTAACATGAGGCTGATCTCTCTTTATTTGGCTTGGTAGTACATCAATGAAAATCCTGGGAATATTTTAGCAAATTAAAAAAGCAATTCACGCAAACACAATTTGCAATTGGCATAATTATGAGTATTTGTTGTGCTCATTAAGTCATAAGTCAAAATTACGAGTCAAGCAGAGAAATGTTTACCATTTCAAATTTAGTGATGAATTCTGCATTGACACCATGCACTGAGAAGGACCTGGCTGATCTGGAAGCCTCCTCTTCCCCAGCATTGTGGTTGTATTGATCACTTGACTTGTGTAGCTCCCATTTCCAACCAGCATCATAGACTTGGCCTGACCAAGCGCAGAATGGGCGATCGTTTCGCTCAACGCCTCACTCGGCCTGCCTTTGCCTGCGTGATCTCACGGCTCCCAAACACTCCCTTACCCATTCCTATTCTGCCCTGTCTGGCCTGGGCCTCCTCCACTGTAAGAGTGAGCCACATGCAAATTGGAGGAACAGCATTACATAGAAATATAGAAACATAGAAAATAGGTGCAGGAGGATGCCATTCGGCCCTTTGTGTCAAGGGTTATGGGGAGAAGGCAGGAGAATGGGGTTGAGAGGAAAGATAGATCAACCAAGATTGAATGGCAGAGTATACTTGATGGGCCAAATGGCCTACCGTTGCTCCTATGACATGAAATTAACCCATTTAACACTCAATATCATGGCTTGTTTCATATTTGACTTGGGCAGCTTACAACCCAGTGGTATGAATTCTGATTTCTTTAATTTCATGTAACCCTTGCAATCCTTCTCTCTCTGCCGTTCCTCCACCCTAGTCGCTCTACCAGTTCCACTGTCGTCCTGCTTAGTTTCATGGTTTGTATCCACTCGTTATCACCTTTTCCACAACCAACAATGGACCATTGTGGGCTCCACCTTTCCTTGATCATCCTTGCTGGCTTTGATATAACCTTTTTATACCTTTCATTCATTTCTTCTTTGAACTTTTTCATACCTCTAGCTTCCCTCTGCCCTGACTCTCAGTCTGATGAAGGGTCTCGACCCTTGAAATTTCACCTATTCCTTTTCTCCAGACATGCTGCCTGACCTGCTGAGTTACTCCAGAATTTTATAGACAATAGACAATAGACAATAGGTGCAGGAGTAGGCCATTCGGCCCTTCGAGCCAGCACCACCATTCAATGTGATCATGGCTGATCATTCTCAATCAGTACCCCGTTCCTGCCTTCTCCCCATACCCCCTGACTCCGCTATCCTTAAGAGCTCTATCTAGCTCTCTCTTGAATGCATTCAGAGAATTGGCCTCCGCTGCCTTCTGAGGCAGAGAATTCCACAGATTTACAACTCTCTGACTGAAAAAGTTTTTCCTCATCTCCGTTCTAAATGGCCTACCCCTTATTTTTAAACTGTGGCCCCTGTTTCTGGACTCCCCCAACATTGGGAACATGTTTCCTGCCTCTAACGTGTCCAACCCCTTAATAATCTTATATGTTTCGACAAGATCCCCTCTCATCCTTCTAAATTCCAGTGCATACAAGCCTCGTCGCTCCAGTCTTTCAACATAATTTTGTGTCTATCGTCATTGACATGGCCTGTCCATGAGCAACAACTAGGCTGTAACTATCTTGTACTAAAACCCTATTGAATGGCAGCCCTAGTGTCTTCTCTGGTTCACATTTTCAAGAGAACTTTTCGATCTTTTCAAATGCCTTTAAATGCCCATTTAGAAATATTTGTTGTCCTGGAGATGGCAGGGTCAGGAAATCTTGATGCAGCACTGTATGACTTTGGCTAGGCTGCATTTGGAGTATTACCTTCTGTTCTGGTTGCCCCTTTACAGGATGGAATTGGAGGCTTTTGGACCGGGTGCAGAAGATGTTTACCAGAATGTTGCCTGGATTAGGAAGTATTAGCTACAAGGAGATTGGATTGTTTTCTCTCTAAGCCAGAGGTTGCGGGAAGACGCGATA